>NC_056728.1:630587855-630877855 GCF_019279795.1 Protopterus annectens | reverse complement strand
CTGTTGAGTCTGTCTGAACTCCTTAGTTCTGCTCAAATAGTAACGCAACTGCCTGTGTATATCCAAAGAATGCAAGATTTTTTCCCCCTTATTTTGGGGATCAGCATAAAAGGTAGGCAAATGGATAGACTGGTTCAAGGCCACATTAGAAATAACTTTTGGCATAAAAGTAGGGTTAGTACGTAAAGAAACTATCCTTATGGAATATCAGAAAGGGTTCAACTGCCATGAGAGCCTGCAATTCAGATACCCTTCTAGCAGAAGTAATGGCCAACAAAAAGGCAGTCTTCCAAGACAAAAACTTCAATTCCGACGTAGCTGCAGGTTCAAAAGGAGGCAAAGTAAGCTTCTCCAACACAAAATTGAGATCCCAGGAAGGAGTAGGAGCTCTACGTGGGGGTCTTGTATTTTTTGCCCCTCTAAAAAATTGCTTAAACAAAGGGTGAGAAAATAAAGGAGGGTCACAATCATAGTGAGCAGAAATGGCTGCAGCATGAACCTTCACAGAGGAAAATGACAAACCCTTGTCTAATAATTCAGTAAGGTACTGCAGTGTAAATCTCAAATTAGGTACAGACACATCAAAGTCCTTTGTTGTGCTCCAAAGAAAAAATCTCCTCCATTTATCAGCATAAACCTTTCTAGTGCTGGGCCGCCTGGCTTCCAAAATGACATCCAAAACCTGTTGAGGAAGCTGAGAACCCCCAGGCTCTAAAACAGAATTCGCCAGGCCGTTAGGTGCAGGGACTGCACCCTGACATTGAGCAAATGACTGCTTGACTGGGACAACAAGTGAGGAAGCTGTGGCAAAGGCCAAGGAGGCTCCTGAATTAAACTCCTCAGCAGAGGATACCAGTGCTGTCGTGGCCAATCTGGTGCTATTAAAATCATGCAAGGCTTGTCCCGCCTGACTTTCAAGAGTACCTTGGTAAGGAGAGGCAGAGGAGGAAAAGCATAGACGTGAAGGTTGTTCCAACTGAATGATAGAGCATCCACTTTCCAAGCTTTTGGGTGAAACATCTTTGTGCAAAATTTTGGTAGTTGGAAATTTAGAGGGGAAGCGAAAAGATCTATGTCTGGAGTTCCTCAAGCCACTGTCAACTGTTGGAATACTTGAGGATCCAATTTCTACTCGTGGGGATCCACAATTTGTCTGCTCAATACATCTGCTAGGGAGTTCTGTGCCCCTGGCAGAAACCGTGCTTGAAGAGTGATGTGCAAACTCAGAGCAGTCTCCCACAATATCATAGCTTGTCTGCAAAGAGGGTAAGAATGGGTTCCCCCCTGCTTGTTGATGTACCACATGACTGTAGTGTTGTCTGTTCGTATCAACACCTGTCCTGGTTGCAGTACCCCTTTGAAAGCCATCAGGGCAAACTGGACTGCTAACATCTCCTTCATGTTGATATGCAAATGCTGTAGTCTGGGAGGCCACGTGTCTTGAATCCATTTCCCATTGAAGTGTGCTCCCAAGCCAGGTCTGAGGCATCTGTCGCTATGATCTGACTCGCCTCTGGTCGGGTCACAGAGAGTCCCATGTTTAGGTGACATTCCTGTGCCCACCACAAGAATTCCTTTTGGATGCAAGGTATTATCTGAATGACAGTGTCCAAATCGTGGCAGTGTTGAGTCCATACACTTTTGAGATACCATTGTAGCTTCCTCATATGCAGTTTGGCATTGGGAAGTACCAGAATGCAAGATGCCATGAACCCCATAGGCTTGAAGGACTGTCCTTGCAGTCAGCCTGGACAGTACTGATAATTGCTGGAAGTATAGATGAAGAGTTCTTTGTTTGTCCGGGGTCAGAAAAGCCATCTGAGAGGCTGTATTCAGTCTCACACCCAGAAAGCACATGTCCTGAGAGGGTACTAGACTGGACTTGTTTCGTTCACAGAATACCCTAGGCACCTTAAAACTGCCATTACATACTGTAGATGTTGAAGTAACTTGTCTTTGTCTTGAGCAAGAATCAGGCAATCGTCCAGATAAGGATAAATTTGTATTCCCCTCAGTCTTAAGAAAGCTATTACAGGAGCCAGAACCTTTGTGAACACCCTGGGCGCAGTAGATAAACCAAAGGGCAATGCAGAGAACTGATAATGAGAAGTACCAGCCCGAAAACGCAGGAATCTCCTGCAGCTGGGCCTGATAGGAATGTGAAGATAGGCCTCTTTGAGATCCAGGGTTACCATCCAGTGATTTTTGCCTAGCAGAGGCAGAAGTTGCTGTAATGTTAACATCTTGAACTTTGGAATGTCTAGGTATGTATTGAGAATGGACAAATCCAGAATTGGCCTCCAAGTGTTTCCTTTCTTTGGCACTAGGAATAGACGAGAATAAAACCCTAGGCCTTCTTCTGACGGAGGTACCACTTGGATTGCCCCCATCTGTAAAAGCAAAGAAATTTGTTCCTGAGCCTCCAGCCTTTGCTGAGGAGGTACATCTGGCATGCCTTTGAAAGGAGGAAAAGTGTGAAAATAAAACTTGTAGCCTTGATTTATTATGTCCAACACCCAGTTGCCCTGGGTGACCAAATGCCAATTTTGTTTGAAAAGTGCCAACTTTCCTCCTAGAGGAGCTGCCAGAAAAGAAGGATCTGGCAGCTGAAGATACAGGTCATTGGGTCTGTTTACGAAAAGGCTGACCCCTGCCCTCACCAGAAGATTGTGCAGGAGAACTCCAAGTCCTAGGTCTGAAACAACCCTGAGCATGAGCCCTGCCCCTACCATGTCTAGACCTGCCCTTAGACTGAAAATCTGAAGAAGGGTAAGACCATCCTCTTGCAGGCCAATTCCTACTAAACTTAGGGGGCTGCACTTGCAAAAATTCCTTAACCGTCTGCATAGACTTAGCTTTGTCTTCCATCTTTTTCAAAACTGACTCCACAGGGGAACCAAAAAGAACTTCAGATTGAAGAGGAGCATCCAAAATCCGAGCTTTAACATGCTCTGACAAATTTTGATCCTTAAGCCAGGCATGTCTACGAATAACTGAATCAGTAGCAGCCACCCTGGAAGAAGCCTGAAGGGCATCAAAGCCACACTGCAAGGAATGTTTACCAACTTGATCTGAAGCATGAACCAAGTCCTGCAATTCCTTACACTCTATACCCTCAGATAGAGCATCTACCTTAGATTTTAATTGACCTAACAGAAAGTTCTGATACTTCAGCATATGAACAATTTAAAGCCCTCATAGCTAACGTAGAAGAGGTGTACACTTTTTTACCCCACCTATCCAACGCTCTAGAATCTTTATCCAAAGGAACTGGATTCTTAACCACAGAAGCCCTGACACCTTTAGGCCCTTGAATAATAGTTTCCGGGTCAGCTCTAGGACTCTTATACAAATATTTAAGTGCCTCTGGAACTCTGTAATACCTGTCTGGCTTGACAGGGGCAGGGGTTAAAGAATCAGGATTAAGGGAAGCTTCAGAAAAAACATCCTGAACAACATCTAAAACAGGGGGAATAGCCAAAGGTCTATGTTGTGGCAAAAACAAAAATTCCCTAAGCCTCTTACGAGAATCTGAAAAATCCTGACCTTCCCACTTGAAATGCTCCCTCATGGAATGCAAGGTTTCAGAAAAGGAAAAATCCTCTGGAGGAGAAGCAGAAGGACAGGAATCCTCTGCATCCGAATCTGAATAGGGAGGAAAATCCTGAATATCCTCAGCTGAGGACTCAATCAGAGTAATCAGAGGAATGCTCCATTCCCTCTAAATCCGTCTCCACCCTAGGCCTCTTCTCTGGAGGGGGCATAGAACCCCTGATCAAAGTAATCAAATCCTCTGCCATTTTCAACATATGTTTTTTAGGAACAGAGCAAGAACTAGGGCTATGGCCCACTCAGAAAGACCAGGTCTAGCCTTAGCAGGGCCTTTAGTGACTGAAGTAGAAGGCCTAATAACCTTTTGTAAGGATGGAACCACAGAAACTTGAGAAGCACCCTCGGCCTGGCCTAACTCCTGAGATGCCAACTCCTGTAACAGTGAAGGTCCCCCCTGGGATTCAGCCGAGACCTCGGCTGGATCCACAGATTCAACCGTAGTTTCCATAGAACCGGCGTCCGCAACGGACGACTCCTCCGGTTTAGACCTTAAAGATTTATCTTTTCGCTTTGTAGCGGGCGTCGGAGGATCCGACGGCATGTTGTAGTTACACCGCTTACTGAAAACCAACCTAGCACAGTCTAATCTGCGTTTAATGGTGCGCTTATTAAATCTAGTGCAAAAGCGACACCCGACTACGTCGTGCTCAGGCCCCAAGCAAGGAATACAGAGAGAATGATAGTCCCTATGAGGTATCCGTTTCCCACAAGAAATACAATTATTAACTTTTTCTCACATCCGGATTAACTGAGGCAAGAAGAGACAAAAATTTTCCCCAACGGGGTACTTAGCCCAACTTGGTCTTCGGTCTGAAACTCGAAAATTGAAAATTTCAGAACGCAGAACGGCACTTGCAAACGCTGCTTCTGCTTCGGACCACGCGGCAAGAAAGACTGAGGATATGGCGTCGGTCATGCGCTTAAGTACTACTGCGTACTGACGTCAGCTCCGGGCGCCCATGACCGACGCCAGCCTAACTCTTTGGTATTCGGGCCGACCGAGGACAGCGGACTACCCACAGGTTATGACTGCAGCAATGTGAGACGAAGAACATCGGATGCAGTGGCTTATCCACTTTGAAACTGTCTGCTTTGAAAAAGCCTTTCCTTCTGATCCTGCAGCATATGACACTAGTAATTGCTCAGTTTTTCTTAGAGCTTTTGTCCTGCTCAAGTAGAATCTTAGCTGTCTGTGCACGTCCAAGGAATGCAGAATTCTCTACCCCTTGTTCTGCAGATTTGGATAAAAAGTTGGCAGATGGATTGTTTGGTTAAAAGTAACACTGGAAACCACCTTAGGCATAAAAGTAGGATTTGTCCTCAGAGACACCCTGTCTGGGTAGAATATGATAAAAGGCTCTACAGCCATGAGGGCCTGTAGCGCTGAAACTCTTCTTTCTGAAGTAATTGCTAGTAGCAGAGCTGTTTTCCATGATAAGAACTTTAGACCAGCGGTAGCACCTGGTTCAAATGGAGGCAGGGTGAGTTTTTCCAGCACATAATTGAGGTGCCATGCCAGTAATGGTGATCTTCTAAGAGGCCTTAAATTTCTGGCTCCTCTAAGATACTGCTTTAGTAAAGGATGAGAAAAGATTGGTGGCTCTGTATTGTAATGAGCCGAAATGGCAGAGGCATGGATTTTGATTGATGACAAAGATAGGCCTTTGTCAAGCATCTCAGTTAAGTATTGTAATATTTGAGGAATATTTGGTTCTGCTGTATCAATTCCTTGTGCTTGATTCCAAGCACAGAATCTCTTCCATTTGTCAGCATAAGATTTTCTAGTACTAGGCCTTCTCGCTTCCAAAATGACATCCATCACAGCTTTACTGAGAGGTGTTGTTTGTATGATTACATGATTAGCCATGCTGCCAGGTTCAGAGTCTGTAGTTGATTGTGCATGATCTGATTGTTTTGCTGGGACAGTAGTTGTGGTCTTTGAGGCAAGGTCCAAGCTGGGTACTGAGCCAAGTTCTTTAGGATTGCGTACCAGTGTTGGCGGGGCCAGTCCGGTGCAATTAATACCATCTTTGGCTTCTCTTGTCTGACTTTTAGGAGGACCTTGGGAAGAAGAGGCAGAGGAGGAGAGGAGTAAACGGATAGGTTTTTCCAACTGAAGAATAGGGCGTCCACTTTCCATGCTTGTCTGTGATAAGTCCTTGTGCAGAATCTTTTCAATTGATAATTTTGAGGAGAGGTGAAGAGATCTATGTCTGGGCTCCCCCATTTCTCTGTTATCATGCTGAAGACTTGTGGATTTAGTTTCCACTCGTGAGGATCCATACAGTTTCTGCTTAAATAGTCTGCCAGCGTGTTTTGTTTTCCTGGCAGGAACTGAGTTTGAAGATGTATTTGGTAGGTCAAAGCTGTGTCCCACAGTGTCATGGCTAATCTGCAAAGGGGGTATGAGTGGGTGCCCCCTTGCATCTTTATATACCACGTGACTGTGGTGTTGTCCGTCTTTATCAGTAGTTGTCCTGGATGAAGTAAGTCCTTGAAGGCTGTTAGAGCATTTTGAACAGCTAGCATCTCTTTCTGGTTGATATGTAGGTGCATTTGTTTTAGTGCCCATATGCCCTGAATGCATCTTCCTGCCATGTGGGCCCCCCAGGCATAATCTGATGCGTCTGTTGTTAATGTTTGGCTTGCAGGGGGTAGAGTGAAGGGCCGTCCCATGTTTTGGTGACAGGCCTTTGCCCACCATAGAAACTCCTGTTGCAGGCAGGGAATAAGAGGAATCATTGTTTCCAGACTGTGTGAATGTTGACTCCATAAACGTTTTAGGTACCATTGAAGTTTCCTCATATGCAGTCTTGCATATGGAATTAGCAGGATGCCATGAAGCCCAGAGCCTGCAGAATTTGTCTTGCAGAAGACTGGGATTTTGTTGCCAGCAGTTTGAAGCAAGTAGTCAGTGGCCTTTGTATGTCTGGCGTGAGGTAAGCCATCTGGGCGGCAGTTGTATTCAAGCTTGAACCCAGGAATGTTATCTTTTGAGAGGGTACCAGTTGTGATTTCTTTTCGTTTATTGTGTACCCTAGGCATGTTAAAAGCCTTTTCACAAACTCCAGGTGTCGAAGAAGAGTGTCCTTGCTCTCTGCCTGAATGAGACAGTCGTCCAAGGAAGGATATATTTGTATACTTCTTTGTCTACAAAATGCAATTACTGGTGCCAGGCACTTTGTAAAGACCCTGGGCGCAGTAGATAAGCCAAAGAGCAGTGCAGGGAATTGGTAATGCATTAAGCCAGCCTTAAATCTGAGGTATCTTTTGCACGACTGTCTTATTGGGACACGCAAGTATGCCTCTTTTAGGTCTAAAGTCACCAGCCAAGCTTTCTTGCCCATCATGGGCAGAAGCTGCTGCAAACTCAGCATCTTGAATTTTGGAATGTCCAGGTATGTGTTCAAAACAGATAAATCCAGTACTGGCTGCCAGGCCTTGTCCTTTCTGGGTACCAAGAACAGTCGAGTAAAAACCTTGTCCTTTTTCCTGTTCTGGTACTGTCTGAATGGCCCCCATTTCTATGAGGGACGTAACCTGTTTCTGTGCCTCTACCCATTGATTTTTTGGCAGATCTGGCCAACCATTTGCCATTGGCAGAGTGTGGAAATGGAATCTGTATCCCTGTGATACGATGTTTAGTACCCACTTGTCCTGGGTTATTACCTGCCAATTTTGAGCAAAAAGTGCTAATTTCCCCCCTATGGGAGCTGCCAAAAGATAAGTGCTTGGTGTAGGCAGAGGGAAGTCATTGCGATTGCTTTCTGTAGGTTTGCACTTTACCTCTTTCAGATTTGGAGGTGGATGCTCCCCATTGCTTTGACCTGTATGAGTCCTGTGCCTGGTAACTGGAACCCTTAGAGAGTCTGGATTTGCCCCTTTGAGCTCTGTCTGACACAGGAAAGGACCAATTTTTTGTAGGCCAGTGCCTACTGAATATCTTGGTGGCTGCACTTGTAAGAAGTCTTTAACAGTTTGCATAGACTTAGCTTTGTCTTCCATTTTCTTTAAAACCTCTTCGGCCTTAATACCAAACAGAGAATCATGCTGTAAAGGCGCATCTAGAAATTTAGCTTTAACATGATCAGGCAAATTTTGTTCCTTTAACCAGGCATACCTCCTAATCACAGATCCAGTAACTGCGGCCCTGCAGGAGGCCTCTAAAGAATCAAAACCACATTGCAAAGTATGCTTTCCAACTTGTTCCGCTGCATGCAATAATTCCTGCAATTCTTTATTTTCTGCACATTCTGAAATCATTTTCTGTTTCAGCAATCCCATAACATTTTGTTGGTACTTAAGCATATGAAATTGACAGTTTAAGGCCCCGATTGCCAAGGTTGCAGATGTATAAACCTTTTTTCCCCATCTGTCCAGAGTGCCCTTGAATCTCTGTCAGAGGGGGTGGGATTTTTTGCTTTTGAGGCCATAACTCCCTTTGGACCCTGCAAAATAGTTTCAGGATCAGCAGCAGGGTTTCTAAATAAAAATTTATGAGAGTCAGGGACCCTGTAATATCTGTCAGGCTTACTGGGAGCCAGAGGTAAGGAGTCAGGGGGTCAAGCTTGACTCCGAAAACACATCATCCACAATGTCTAAAACAGGGGGAATGGCTAAAGGCTTGTGCTGAGGGAGAAGGAGGAAATCCCTGAGCCTCTTTTTTGATTTTGAGAAGTCTTGACTCTCCCAGTGAAAATGCTCCCTTCAAAGTATGCAAGGTTTCTCCAAATGAATAATCCTCAGGAGGAGATGCAGATGGAATAGACTCCTCGGCATCAGAATCATCATAGGGAGCTAAAGATAATTCCTAATCAGAAGAGGAATCAAAAGAAATAGAAACCTGATCTGAAGATTCATAATCTGTGTCTTGCCTAGGCCTCTTATCTGGGGGGGATGGGAACCCCTGATCAAGATAATAAGGTCTTCAGCCATTTTGATCATCTTTTTTTTTTTGGCATAGAGGCCTGTGCACGTGGCTCAGGCGTCGTTTTTTTAGTTTAAGAAGTTGCTTTTGTCTTTGATTTTGCAGCTGTCGTCGGTTTGATATACAAATGTTGAGGTCTGAATCCATCCTCAGAAGCCAGTGCCTGCTCAGCAGCTCCGGACCCATCAAAGGGAGATACATCCGTCGGTCCAATACCTTGAGTTTCTTGTGGCATGCTGGACTCCACATGGGTGTCGGTAGAGGCCTGCGACTCGAAGGTAGCAGGTATCAGGGGATGCAAAAGCGCCCCACTGAGTACCGGTGAACCGGCGACTGGCTTAGGAGAAGCTTCGTCGTCGGTTTTGGATCTTGACTGCCTTTCTCTGTCCTTTTCTTTGCGTTTTTTTATGTACTCCGGTAGTCAGATTGCTATCCGACAACATTTCTGGGTAGTTAAATCTGTTTCCAAAATACTTGATGCAAAAATCTACCAACGCTTAGTGCCTTGGTTAAATCTAGCACAAAACCGACAGTCAGGCACATTGTGATCAGGGCCTATACAAGGAATACAGTATAAATGGAAATCCTTATGAGGTATTTGCTTCCCACATGTAATACAATTATTAACTTTTTCTGACATCGGTAAAAAGCAAGAAAAAAGTTTCCTCAACGGGGTAGTTAGCTTTAGTGAAGACTTCGGTTCTGAAGCTCAAACTCAAATATTTCAGTAGTCGGCCGACCGGCACTTGCGAAATGCTTCTGCTTCGGGCACCACGCAGCAAGAAAGACTAAAGAAAATGGTGTCAGCTGCATGTTTTATACCCCTGATGACCTGACATCATGGAAGAGAAGACAGCAAACAAATGCAGGACCCAAGACTTTGGAATTCAGGCCGACTGAGGGCAAACTGCCAGCAGATTACCCCAAATGTAATGATTGCAACAGTGAAACATGAAGAACATCAGACTGAAAATGATTGGGAAGTTCAAATGCTTTTGGTTTGAATGAAGGGATCTGGAGAATTCCAGAAGGAATGGAGGGGATTTCACTGAAGTCTGTACTGTTTTTTTGATAATGCCCAAAACCCAAAAGTTTATTATTGCAACAGTTTATTAATGTTCTAAGATGAAAGCAAAGTTTGCTTGAGGGGGAGAGACGGTGAGAAATTTGAATTTTTGTCTGAAAAGGAAGATCCTTTAGATAATTTGGAATCAGATTTACTCTTGTCCTGCCACCATGAAATGACTTTTGGCTTTTGTGAAAAAAAGGGGCCAGGTTTAGAAAAATAAGTTATGTACTCACCATAACGTTCCATGTTGGTAGTCCATCTCACCTTTCATTTTTACATATGGGTTCAGAGCCGATCCTTGGCTCCGACTCGGTCGATTTTCAAGCTTGAAGACTTCTGGTTGGCTCGTGGTTAAGCAGGTATCCCATGGTGCACCAGTGCAATCCCCAGATCTTGTTTGCTGCTCACTAGCGATAGAAAGAGATAGAAAGAAACCCTTAACCAAGAAGCCAATACTAAAGGGTCGCCAACCAAGAAATTTATAATATTACCTCCAGATCTTCCAGGATGTGGGCAGGAGGGAGGGTTGGTAAAAATGAAGGGTGAGATGGACTACCAACATGGAATGTTATGGTGACTACATAACTTCTTTATGTTAGGTAATCCAATCTCACCTTCATTTTTACATATGGGACAGCGTCCCTAGCACCTTATACTTGGGTGACTCATTGGAAGATACTCCTGAGCACCATGGAACCAAAGGATGCTCTACCCCCCCAGAAGCCAAATCCAACTTATGAGTAATGTCTAAAACTTCACATTACCAGTGAGCAAATACTCCCTACCGGTTAAGGCATACTAAGAGTAGACCGGCTAAACAAGAAAGGAGGTGATGTAGCTATAATATTTAAACAGCATCTAAACATCCAGATCTTAAAATCATCAGCTCCACAAATAGGCAATGAAGAAATAATATATACCAACCCTCAAAATAAACCAAAACAAAACCATCAACATAATTGGATGCTACTTCCCACCTGGCCAAAACATCCCTCCACTAGAAAACCTCCTCAGCTGGTCTACCCACCATCTCCCCCAAGAAACTATCATTTTAGGTGATTTCAATATTGACTGGCAATCCTGTTATAGCAACAATCCAACCCATCATATAAACCTTCATGACTTCACCCAACTAGTCCAGTTGCCAACCAGGATAAATAAAAACTCCATCATCAAGCACACTACCCTGGATTGGATACTAGTCAGTAAGAGCCCCCAGTCATATATAACAGGCTGCTTGTCAGATGACCTCAGTAATCACTCCCCAACATTCCTACTCAAAAAATACCTATACCAAGCTAAACCTGTCATCTACCGTCAAATACGTAAAAAACTAAACTTTAGCCCACTAACATTCATCTCATCCCTCAAAGAATGTAACTGGCATCCCCTAAAGTACCTCAGTCTTGACGCAGTTGAATTTTTTTAATGCTACCTTCCTGAGCATCCTTAATTACCATGCCCCCATAAGACTTTCCAGAACGAAAGCACAACCCTCCCCACGACTACAAAAAACCACTAAGTCAGAAATGAAAAACAGGGATAAAGCCTGAGAGCACTGGCGCAAAACCAAACCCCCCCCCCCCCAAACTAGACAGAAATTCCTAGAACTACACAATAGAGTTAAAAAGCTAATAAAACAGGACAAATTCCAGTACTACCAGTCTGCCCTAGACTCTTCCCAAAACAGCCCCAAACAATTCTGGTCCTCCATAAACTCCATCCTCCACCCAGATAAAGTCAGTACCCATCCTCCTAACATCCCTCACTCCTCCAAAAATATTGCTACCTCATTCAACACACACTTCACACACTATACTATCACTAGCTAAACAACACAACCCCCCTCCCCTCCAACCCACACCTTCAACTAGTATTCTCCCCACTGCCTTCTCTTTTTCTCCTGTACCTACTTCCAACATAAAAAAACTCTTAACTAAACTTAAGCCCACCAAATTAGCAGCAGACAACCTCCCAAGTGAATACCTACAAATCGCAGCTGATGCTCTGGTCTACCCAGTATCCATCTTGATTAACCGATCTCAGTCAGAAAGTTACGTTCCCACACTGTGGAAAGTATCACATATAATTCCCCTCCACAAAGGCGGCCCCTCCACATAACTAACCAATTACCACCCCATAGCTATTCTCTCTCCACTCTCCAAAATACTAGAGAGATGCATATATTCTCAGGTCTCAGACTACCTCCTTACTAACAACCTCCTTTCCAATACTCAGCATGGTTTCCGACCAAACCATAGTACCACCACTACCTTACTCTCCTTTACTAACACTACCCTTCAGCATAAAAACAATGGCTCTCTCTCCTCTGCTACTTTCCTAAATCTAAAGCATTTGACATGGTCCCACACAAACAACTCGTCTCTGTCCTCAATAACCTATCCTTCTCTCAATCAGTCACCAACTGGTTTCAGAGTTACCTGTCTGACAACCAGCAATCCGTTGTATGGCAGAATGACATATCTCCCCAACTACCTGTTTCCATAGGGGTTCCCCAAGAATCCATCCTTGGACCCCTACTCTTCTCTGTTTTCACCAATAATCTAGCCTCTGCCACCAAACATGGCACACACATACAATATGCAGATGACTCTACCAGCATCTGCTCAGCCCAGTCCCTACCCAAACTGCAAAAAGTCACACAGGAAGCCTTATCCTCTGTTGAAACTTGGTTATCCGATGCCCAATTAATACTCAACCCAAGCAAAACTAAACTACTCATCTTCCAACCCACCAAACAAACTCAAAACAACTCTCACTTTAACATCACAGCAAAAGACAACACCACTATATACCAAACTGAACACACCAAATTTCTAGGAGTGGAAATAGACAAACTAAAATTCGACATTCACATATCCATGACCATAAAAAAGTCCACAAAAAACTAGGAGCGTTATACAGAAATTAGCAACTTCTCACCAAATCAGCAAAGATTTCAATAGCAAATTCCCACCTTATCTTCACCCTACTTTATGCATCTCCAATATATACCAACCTAAGGCAATGCGATCTAAAGAAGCTAGAGACCTGCTACAAAAAAATCGCCAAATTCGCCACAGGGGCATTCTACAGTAGTCACCACTGTCTCTCACTTGCTGAACTGGGCTGGCATGAACTCCCTCACCTCCTTCAATGGTATCAACTATCACTCGCCCACAAACTAGTAAACCATCCACTAAATGTCCCATCCCTCCAGAATCTACTCCAACCCTATCGCACCACCAGACCACTAAGATCCAGCAACAAAAATCACTTGCAGATCACTAAAGCCAATAACTCTGCTGGTGAAGCACTACTCTCTTGCGCTATAGCCAAATTATGGAACTCCCTCCCACCCACAATTACCTCCGTACCATCATGCACCCACTTCAAAACTTTACTAAAAGCGCACCTAAAAACATGCTGGCTATGCCCTTGCCACTCCCACTCTAATATCACCCACCCCATCCAACCACTACCTTTCTTTCTACAACACTAACTACCTTGTTTATAGCAAGTTCAGATGCTCAAAAGCCTAGTACTTATACAACAGGAACTTCTTATTGTAACATTTGTTAATGTTTTATGTACTTCGCAGATAAAGATTCTAGTTGTCTACTTATGTACTATGTTCATCGGTAAACATGTTTGTAATTAATTGCTATGTTAAATTGTTAATCGCTATGTAATCCAGTGTAATTACTGTCTGTTTATTTTAACTGTAGAGATTTTCTCCCCGGGCCTCCGCTGAAAATGGACCTATGTCCAGTCGGACACTCCCTGTCAAATGTAAATTAATAAATTATAAAGGTGTGAGGGGAAGCCCACGTAGCTGCTCCACAGATATGATCAATTGGTACCCTGGCTTGGAAAGCTGCAGAGGTAGACAGAGACCTGGTAGAGTGAGCCTTAATCCTGTGGGGTAAGGGTCTGCCCTCAGAACTGTAGATGAAAGCTATGCAACTCGAAATCCAGTTAGACAATGTCACCTTAGAAACTGGCAAACCCAATCTGGAATCAGAAAAGGAAACGAACAACTGGTTTGACTTCTGAAATTCTTTGGTCGGTTGCAAACAGCAACGCAGCTGTCAGTGAACATCCAACTGGTGAAAAAGTACTATTGTGTACACGTAGCATAAATGTAGATGTTTGAGTGTATTCACTGTTGCAGTCATTACATTTGGGTTATCTTGCTGGCAGGTTGTCCTCAGTTGGCCTGAATTCCAAAGTCTTGGGTCCTGCGTCGGTTGCTGTTGCCTCTTCCCTGACGTCAGGGGTATAAAAGATGCAGCCGACGCCATTTTATTCAGTTTTTCTTGGCCCAGATGTCAGGTGCCCTAAAAAGGGTAGGCTAAAATTATGCAAATAAAACATACATGCATCAAAAATAAGCTTTTCCTTCATCTATAAGCAAATACACCACTTAGGTTGTATATATTAGAGAAGTAAAGATAAGTTCCAGCAAAAATAAGGAGTATGGCGGTTGGGAAACCTGGACTGCAACAGTGAATACACTCGAACATCTACATTTATGGTAAGTGTACACAACTGTACTATGTTCTTCGTGTTTCATTGTTGCAGTCATTACATTTGGGTTGAGTCCCAAAGCTATGGTTGGGGGGCTGGAGCTAAACAGCATTAAGAGCGGCTATGAGGCCCTGCAGAACTGCAGTGGCAAAGCCTGCCCTGGATTTAGAGTAAAGAGGCAGATTGTAATGTTTTGTAAAGGTATGCACTAAACTCCAAGTAGCAGCCTCTAAAATGTCTTTGGTTGGGACTTCCCTGAGAAAGGCTGCAGAAGTGGCTGCAGCTCTGGTTGAATGTGGCATAATGCCCTTAGGCACTGGAGTGTCATGCTGTCAGTAGCAGAAACAAATGCAGTGACCTATCCACTTTGAAATAGTCTGCTTGGAGATAGCCTTTCTTTGTGATGCTGTGGCATATGCCACTAGTAATTTTTCTGTCTTTCTGAAAACTTTAGTTTTGTCCAAGTAGAATCTAAGTTGTCTGTGTGCGTCCAAAGAAAGCAGAATTTTCTCCCCCTTGTTCTGTGGATTTGGATAAAAAGTCGGCAAATGAATTGTTTGGTTAAGGGCTACACTGGATACCACCTTAGGCATAAATGTAGGGTTTGTTCTCTGAGAGACCCTGTCTGGATAAAAAATGATAAAGGGTTCCACAGCCATGAGAGCCTGTAGCTCTGAAACTCGTCTTGCAGAGGTTACTGCTAGGAGCAGAGCTGTTTTCCAAGACAAGAACGTTATATCCGCAGTAGCAGCTGGCTCAAAAGGAGGTAAGGTGAGTTTTTCCAAGACATCATTGAGGTCCCATGCAGGTATTGGCATTCTCCTTGGAGGCCTTAAGTTTTTGGCTCCTCTGAGGTACTGCCTTAATAAAGGATGAGAAAAGAGTGGTAGCTCTGTACTGTAATGAGCCGAAATGGCAGACGCATGAATTTTAATTGATGAAAAAGATAGGCCTTTGTCCAGCATCTCAGTTGAGTATTGCAGAATCTAAGGAATATCTGGGACAGCTGTATCAGTTCCTTGAGCTTGGCTCCAAGCGCAAAATCTCTTCCATTTCCCAGCATAGGTCTTTCTAGTACTAGGCCTTCTGGCTTCTAAAATGACATCCATCACAGCTTTACTGAGAGGTGTGGTTTGTATGGCTACATTATCCGCCATGCTGCCAGGTTTAGGGTTCTGAGTTGGCTGTGCAGAATCTGACTATTTTGCTGGGACAGTAGATGAGGTATTTGAGGTAAGGTCCAGGCTGGGCATTGGGACAAGTTCCTTAAGATTGGATACCAGTACTGGCGTGGCCAGTCTGGGGCAATCAGAATCATTTTTGGTTTCTCCTGCCTGACCTTTAGGAGTACCTTGGGGAGGAGAGGCAGTGGAGGAAAGGCATATACTGACAGGTTTGTCCAGTTGAAAGATAAGGCGTCCACTTTCCAGGCTTGTCTGAGAGAGTTCCTTGTGCAGAATCTTGTTAGTTGATTGTTTTGAGGGGAGGCAAACAGATCTATGTCTGGGCATCCCCATTTCTTTGTTGTCATGCTGAAGATTTGTAAATCCAGGTGCCACTTGTGGGGATCCATGAGGTTTCTGCTTAGTTCGTCTGCCAGAGTAAGTTCCTTTCCTGGCAGAAATTGTGCTTGCAGATGAACTTGGTAAGTCAATGCTGTGTCCCATAAAGCCATGGCTAGTCTGCACAGGGGGCAAGAATGAGTGCCCCCCTGCTTATGTACCACATGACCGTGGTGTTGTCTGTCTTTATCAGTAGTTGTCCGGGATGAAGTAGGTCCTTAAAGGCTGTCAGGGCATTTTGAATAGCTAGCATCTCTTTTTGATTGATATGCAGATGCTTTTGGTTTTTGGACCAAGTGCCCTGAATGCCTCTTCCTGCCATGTGTGCCCCCCAGGCATAATCTGATTCATCCATCGTTAGGCTCTGCCTGGCTGGGGGTAGTGAGAATGGCTGTCCCTTGTTTTGGTGACAAGCCTTTGCCCACCATCAAAACTCCTGTTGCAGACAGGGAATAAGAGTAATCATTGTTTCCAGACTGTGACAATGTTGTGTCCAGACACATTTTAGGTACCACTGAATGTTCCTCATATGCAGTTCTTGCATATGGAATTAGTAAGATGCAGGATGCCATGAAGCCCAAAGCCTGCAGAATTTTTCTTGCAGACAACTGGGCCTTTGTTGCCATTTTCTTGAAATAGGTAGTTAGTTGCCTTTGTTTGTCTGGAGTGAGGTAAGCCATCTGGGCAGTTGTACTTAAGCTTGCACCCAGGAATATTAACTCTTGAGAGGGTACTAGCTTTGCTTTCTTTTTGTTGACTGTGTACCCTAGGCATGTTAAGAGTCTTATCACAAAAGTCAGATGCTGTAGTAGAATGTCCTTGTTCTCTGCTTGTATAAGGTAGTCGTCCAAGTAAGGATATATCTGTATTCCTCTTTATCTGCAGTAAGCAATTGCTAGTGCCAGGCACTTTGTGAAGACCCTGGGCGCAGCAGATAAGTCAAAGGGCAGTGCAGAGAATTGGTAATGCTTTGAGCCAGCCTTGAATCTGAGGTATCTTCTGCATGATTGTCTGATTGGGACATGCAGGTATGCCTCTTTTAGATCTAAAGTCACGAGCCAAGCCTTGCTGCCCAGCATGGGCAGAAGCTGCTATAAGGTCAACATCTTGGATTTTGGTATATCCAGGAAAGTGTTTAGAATAGATAGGTCCAGTATTGGTCTCCATGCTTTGTCCTTTCTGGGTACCAAGAAGTCTTGAGTAAAATCCTTGTCCCTGCTCTTGCTGTGGCACTTGTTGAATAGCCCTCAAGTCCATGAGAGCTGCGACTTGTTTTTGAGAATCTGCCCATTGAGTTTTTGGCAGGTCTGGCCAGCCGTTTGTCCTTGGCAGGGTATGGAAATGAAACTTGTAGCCTTGTGACACTATGTCTAGAACCTATTTGTCCTGGGTTATAACGTGCCAATTTTGAGAAAACAGTGCTAGTTTCCCCCCTAAGGGTGCTGCCAGAAGATAAGTGCTTGGGGCAGGCAGGGGGAAGTCATTGGGACTGTTTCCTGTATGATTGTGATTTGTCCTCTCCACCTTTGGGGGTAGAAGCACTCCACTGCTTAGATCTGTAGGATCCTTGTGGCTGTGATCTGCCTCTAGGACGTCTGGATCTGCCCCTTTGAGGTCTGTGTGAGAATGGAAAGGACCAATTCTTTGTATGCCAGTGTCTGCTAAATCTAGGTGGCTGTACCTTTAAGAAATCCTTGACCGTTTGCATAGATTTAGCTTTGTCCTCCATTTTCTTTAACACATCTTCTGCCTTAACACCAAACAAGGTATCATGTTGTAAAGGAGCATCTAATAATTTTGCTTTAACATGGTCAGGCAGATTTTGTTCCTTTAACCAAACATGCCTCCTAATGGGTGGGAGAGTGACCTAATGGTTAAGGTGTTTGCCTTACAAACACAAGGTGCAGGGTTTGAGTCTCAAGAGACTATAGGATAAGCTTAAAATGGCTCACAAGGGCAGTTAGCTTAGTACTAATCTATGAACCTATGACAGAACCCCAACAGCGGCCCTGCAGGAGGCCTCCAGAGAATCAAACCCACATTGCAAAGTATGCTTTCCAACTTGTTCAGCTGCATGCAATAAATCCTGCTTTTCTTTATTTTCTGCACATTCAGAATTTGCCATCATTTTCTGTTTAAGCAGTGTCATGATATATTGCTGATATTTGAGGATATGAAACAGGCAATTTAAGGCCCTTATAGCCAAAGTAGCAGATGTGTAAATCTTTTTTCCCCATCTATCCAGAGTCCTAGAATCCCTGTCAGAGGGGGTAGGGTTTTTTGCAGTAGAAGCCTTGACCCCTTTGGGACCCTGGGAAATAATTTCTGGGTCTGCAGTAGGATTTTTGAAAAGAAATTTATGAGAGCCAGGGACTCTGTAGTATTTATCCGGCTTAACAGGAACTGGAGGTACAGAGTCACGGGTTAGACTAGACTCCGATAACAAAATCTACAATGTCCAACACAGGTGGAAAAGCTAGAGGCCTGTGTTGAGGTAGTAAAAGGAAGTCTCTGAGCCTTTTCTTAGATTCTGAAAAATCTTGGCTTTCCCAGTGGAAATGCTCCCTCGTGGTATGCAAGGTTTCCCCAAAAGAGTAGTCCTCAGGAGATGCTGAAGGAATTGATTCTTCAGCATCAGAATCCTCATAGGGGGGAAGAGAATATTCCTGATAAGAAGAGGAGTCAGAAGAAATGGAAACCTGATCTGAAGATTCACAGTCTGTCTCTTGCCTAGGCCTCTTATCAGGAGGGGGATAGGAACCCCCTGATCAAGGTAATTAAGTCTTCGGCCATTTTGAGCATCTGTTTTTTTGGGCATGGAGGCCTGCCTTTGTGGCTGGTGAACTTGTTTCTTTGTCTTTAAAGGTGCTTTAGTCTTTGTCTTTGAAGTTGGTTTAATATATAATTGTTTAGGTCTGAATACACCCAAAGAATCCGATGCCTGCTCAGCGGCTCCAGACCCATCTGAGGGAAGAATCTCCGAAGTTCCAATACCTTGAGTTTCCTGTGGCATGGCAGACTCCACATGGGAGTCGGTAGTGGCCTGCGACTCTAAAGTAGCAGGCGTCAGGGGCTGTGAAGGCGCCTCACTGAAAACCGGCGACTTGTTTAGGAGAAGCTTCGTCATCAGTTTTGGACCTTGGTTGCCTGTCTTTTTCTTTTTCTTTGCGTTTTTTGTGAACTCCAGTAGTCGGATGGCTATCCGACAATATTGTATAATTAAATCTTCGCCCAAAATAGCTTAATGCAAAATCATACCGACGCTTAATAGTGCGTTGGTTAAATCTAGCACAAAACCGACAACTAGCAATGTTGTGGTCAGAGCCTAGGCAAGGAATACAGTAAGAATGAAAGTCCTTATGAGGTATTTGCTTCCCACAAGAAATACAATTATTAACTTTTTCTGACATCAGTCTGGAGCAAGAAAAGAAAGTTTATCCAACGGGGTACTTGGCTTTTAATGAAGACTTCGGATCTGAAACTCGAGCACGAAAATCTCAGAAGCCGACCGGCACTTGCGAACTGCTTCTGCTCGGGCACCGTGCGGCAAGAAAGACTGAATAAAATGGCGTCGGCTGCATCTTTTACACCCCTGACGACCTGACAGCAACTGACGCAGGACACAAGACTTTGGAATTCAGGCCAACCGAGGGCAACCTGCCAGCAGGATAACCCAAATGTAATGATTACAACAGTGAAACACGAAGAAAGTAGAGTTGTGTACCTACCATAAATGTAGATGTTCGAGTGTATTCACTGTTGCAGTCATTATACTTGGGTTATCCTGCTGGCAGGTGACCCGCAGTCAGCCTGAGTTCCAAAGTCTTTGTCCGGCATTGGTTGCTGTTGCTTCTTCCCTGACGTCAGTGTGCCAGGGGTATAAAAATTGCAACCGACGCCATTTTCTTCAGTTTTTCTTGCCCCAGATGTCAGGTGCCCACAGATAGGAAGGCTGAAAAGATAAAAATATGCCAAACAACCATGCATATAATACTATAAACATTTCCTTCATTTACAAGCTAATACACCACAGAGGCTGTATAGAGTTGAGAAGTACAGAACAGTCCCAGCAAAGAGGGGGATGGTGGGTGGGTAACCTGGACTGCAACAGTGAATACACTCGAACATCTACATTTATGGTAGGTACACAACTGTACTATGTTCATCGTGTTTCACTGTTGCAGTCATTGCACTTGGGTAGAATCCCAAAGCTGAGGTTGGGTGGCTGGGTCTAGATTGGATTTGGCGAGGCTAACAAGCCCTGCAGAACTGCAGAAGCAAAGCCTGCTCTGTATTTGGAGTAGACAGGTAGGTGGTAGTGCTTGGTAAAAGTGTGCACTGAGCTCCAGGTTGCAGCTTCTAATATGTCTTTGGTTGGTACCCCTCTGAGGAAAGCTGCTGAAGTGGCTGCTGCTCTGGTAGAATGAGGCCTAATGCCCTTAGGCACAGATTTGCCATGTTGTGCATGACAGAAGCAGATGCAGTGTCCTATCCATTTGGAGATTGCCTGCCTTGTAATAGGTTTTACTTGTGATCCTGCAGCATATGCTACAAACAGTTGCTCAGTTTTTCTGAAAGCTTTTGTTTTGCCCAAGTAAAATCGTAGCTGCCTGTGTATGTCCAAAGCGTGCAGAAGTCTTTCCCCTTTATTCTGGGGATTTGGGTAGAAAGTAGGCAAATTAATGGTTTGGTTTAAAGCCATATTGGAGACCACTTTTGGCACGAATGTTGGGTTTGTCCTGAGAGAAACCTTGTCCTGATGAAAAATGAGGAAAAGTTCCACAGCCATCAATGCGTGTAACTCGGACTCTTCTTGCTGAAGTTATTGCTAGGAGCAGAGCAGTTTTCCATGACAAGAATTTTAGATCCGCTGTGCTGGCTGGTTCAAATGGAGGCAGTGTTAGTTTTTCTAAAACAAAATTGAGGTCCCAAGTAGGTACTGGTGCTCTCCTAGGGGGTCTTATATTATTTGCCCCTCTGAGGTACTGTCGTAGTAGAGGATGTGAAAATATAGGAGGATCCGTATTGTAATGAGCTGAAATGGCAGAGGCATGGATTTCAATAGATGAAAAAGATAGGCCTTTGTCCAATATCTCAAGTCAGGTATTGCAAAATCTGAGGTATATTAGGGACCAGTGGGTCGAGCCCTTGTGCCTGGTTCCAAGCACAGAATCTCTTCCATTTTTCTGCATAAGATTTCCTAGTGCGGGGCCTCCTGGCTTCCAAAATTACATCCATAACAGCTTTAGAGAGAGGTGCAGTCTGAGTGGCTACATTATCTGCCATGCTGCCAGGTTTAAGGTTCTGAGTTGACTGTGCAGAATCTGATTGTTTTGCTGTGTCAGAAGATGAGGGATTTGAGGTAGAGGCCAAGGTGGGCCTTGGGACAAAGTCTTTAGGATTGGGTATCAGTGCTGGCATGGCCAGTCTGGTGCCATCAGGATCATTTTTGGCCTCTCTTGTCTGACTTTTAAAAGCACCTTGCTGAGAAGAGGCATTGGAGAGAAGGCACAGACTGTCAGGTTTTTCCAGCTGAATGATAGAGCATCCACTTTCCATGCTTGAGAGTGATAAGTCCTTGTGCAAAATTTCTGTATTTGGCAATTGTGAGGGGAGGCAAAAAGATCTATGTCTGGGTGTCCCCATTCCCTTGTTATGTTGAACGCTTGTGGATTTAGCTTCCATTCGTGAGGATCCATGAGATTTCTGCTTAGTTCGTCTGCCAGTGTATTTTTTGTTCCTGGCAGAAATTGTGCTTGCGGATGTACCTGGTAAATCAGTGCTGTGTTCCACAAAGTCATGGCTTGTCTGCATAGGGGGTAGGAATGTGTACCCCCGTGCTTGTTTATGTACCACATAACTGTGGTATTGTCCGCTTTTATTAACAGTTGCCCTGGATGTATTAGGTCCTTGAAGGCTATCAGGGCATTCTGTACAGCTAGCATCTCTTTTTGATTGATGTGAAGATGCCTTTGTTCCTTGGGTCACGTGCCCTGAATACGTTTTCCTCCCATATGTGCTCCCCAGGCATAATCTAATGCATCCGTTGTTATTGTCTGCCTGGCTGTAGGTAAGGTGAAAGGCTGTCCCTTGTTGTGGTGACAGGCCTGGGACCACCATTGAAACTCCTGTTGTAGGCAGGGAATCAAGGTTATGATTGTGTCTAGGCTGTGACAATGTTGAGTCCAAACACTTTTTAGATACCATTGTAGTTTCCTCATACGCAGTATTGCATATGGAATTAGTAGAATGCAGGATACCATGAAACCCAGGGCCTGCAGAATTTTTCTTGCAGGGAGCTGGGACTTTGTTGCCATCATTTGAAAGTAATGAGTCAGTTGCCTTTGTTTGTCTGGCGTGAGATAAGCCATCTGGGCAGTTGTATTTAAGTTTGCACCCAGGAATATTACCTCTTGAGAGGGCACTAGTTTTGATTTATTTTCGTTTACTGTGTACCCTAGGCAAATTATCTTTTTACAAACGCCAGGAGTTTAGAAGAATGTCCTTGCTCTCTGCTAGAATAAGGCAGTCTAAGTAGGGATAAATTTGAATTCCTTTTTGTCTGCAAAATGCAATTACTGGTGCCAGGTTTGTGAAGACCCTGGGCGCAGTAGATAAGACAAATGACAGTGCACAGAATTGGTAATGCATTGAGCCTGCTATAAATCTGAGGTATCTTCTGCACGACTGTCTGACTGGGACGTGCAGGTAATGCCTCCTTGAGATCCAAAGTAACTATCCAGGCCTCCTTGCCCAGCATGGGCAGACGTTGTTGTAGTGTTAACATTTTGAATTTTGGAACATCCAGGAAAGTATTTAGGATTGACATGTCCAGTATGGGTCTCCAGGCTTTGTCTTTTTGGGTACTAAGAAAAGTCTTGAGTAAAATCCTTGTCCCTTTTCTTCTTGTGGAACGTTTTGAATAGCTCCCATATCCATAAGAGCAGCAATCTGTTTTTGTGCCTCTGCCCATTGGTTTTGTGGCAGGTTTGGCATACCTTTTGGTTTTGGAAGCATGTGGAAGTGGAACCTGTACCCCTGAGAAACTATATTCAGCACCCATTGGTCTTGGGTGATCATGTGCCAATTTTTTGAGAAAAGTGCTAGCTTCCCCCCTAGGGGTGCTGTCAACTGGTAAGAGCTTGGCATTTGCAGAGGGAAGTCATTGTGACTGTTTTCTATAAGGTTGTGATTTGTCTTCTCCTCCTTTGGGGGCTGAAGGACCCCATTGTTAGGTCTGTAGGAGCCTTGGGGCTCAGATCTGCCTCTTGGGCATCTGTATCTGCCTCTTTGTGGCCTGTCTGACACTGGAAAGGACCAATTTTTTTGAAGGCCAGTTTTTGCTAAATCTAGTTGGTTGTACCTGTAAGAAATCTTTCACTGTTTGCATTGACTTTGATTTGTCCTCCATTTTCTTTAACACCTCTTCTGCCTTAACACCAAACAAAGTATCATGCTGCAGTGGAGCATCCAATAATTTTATTTTAACATGGTCAGGTAAACTTTGTTCTTTCAACCAAGCATGTCTTTGAATAACTGAGCCTGTAACTGCGGCTCTACAAGAAGCCTCTAATGAATCAAAGCCACATTGCAGAGTATGCTTTCCCACTTGTTCAACTGCATGCAATAAATCCTGCATTTCTTTATCGTCAGGACTTTGTAACCATTTTCTGCTTTAATATAAATGCATGCACTAACCATAAACATTACCTTCATCTACAAGCAAATACACCATATAGGTTGTATAGAATAGAGAAGTACAGATAAGTCCCAGCAAAGTAAGGGGGATTGGGGGAGTGCAACAGTAAATACACTCGAACATCTACATTTATGGTAGGTACACAACTGTACTATGTTCATCGTGTTTCACTGTTGCAGTCATTATACTTGGGTTGAATTCCAAAGCTGAGGTTGGGTGGCTGGGAATAGATAGAATTAGGAGTGGCTATGAGGCCCTGCAGAACTGCAGTGGCGAAGCCTGCTCTGGATTTAGAGTAAAGAGGTAAGTGTAAATGTGCACTGAAGTCCAAGTTGCAGCCTCCAAAATGTCCTTGGTTGGTACTCCTCTGAGAAAGGCTGCTGAAGTGGCTGCTGCTATGGTTGAATGTGGCCTAATGCCCTTAGGCACTGATTTGCCATGTTGTGAAAAGCAGAAACGAATGCAGTGGCCTATCCATTTTGAAATAGCCTGCTTTGAGATAGCTTTGCCTTGCGATCCTGCAGCATATGCCACTAAGAGTTGCTCAGTCTTTCTGAAAGCTTTGGTTTTGTCCAAGTAGAAGCGTAGTTATCTGTGTATGTCCAAAGAATGCAGAAGTCTCTCCCACTTATTCTGTGGATTTGGATAAAAGGTAGGCAAATGAATGGTTTGGTTAAGAGCCACACTGGACACTACCTTAGGCATAAATGTTGGGTTTGTCCTCAGAGAAACCCTGTCTGGATGGAAAATTATAAAAGGTTCCATAGCCATTAGTGGCTGTAACTCTGAGACTCTTCTTGCGGAAGTTATAGCTAGGAGCAGAGCTATTTTCCATGATCAGAATTTTATCTCAGCTGTATTGGCTGGCTGAAAAGGAGGCAGTGTGAGCTTTTCCAAGACAAAATTGTGGTCCCATGCAGGTATTGGTGCTCGCCTTGGAGGTCTTATGTTTTTGGCCCCTCTGAGGTACTGCCTTAGCAGTGGATGTGAAAAAATAGGTGGGTCCGTATTGTAATAAGCAGAAATGGCAGAGGCATGGATCTTAACTGATGAGAAGGATAGGCCTTTGTCCAGCATCTCAGTTAGGTATTGTAAAATCAGAGGAATATTTGGTACAAGTGTGTCAATTCCTTGTGTCTGGTTCCAAGCACAGAATCTCTTCCATTTTTCTGCATAAGATTTTCTGGTGCTGGGCCTCCTGGCCTCCAAAATAACATCCATAACTGCTTTAGAGAAAAGTGTGTTCTGAATGGTTACATTATTCGCCATGCGGCCAGATTAAGGGTTCTGAGTTGGCTGTGCAGGATCTGATTGTTTTGTTGGGTCAGTAAATGAGGAATTTGAGGTAATATCCAGGTTGGGCCTTGAGACAATCTCTTTAGGATTGGGTACCAGTGCTGGCGTGGCCAGTCTGGGGCAATTAGTATCATTTTTGGATTCTCCTGTCTGACCTTTAGGAGTACCTTGGGGAGGAGAGGCAGTGGAGGAAAGGCATATACTGTAAGGGTTTTCCATGCTTGCTTGTGATAAGTCCTTGTGCAGAATCTCTGTAGTAGGCAGTTGTGAGGGGAGGCAAATAGATCTATGTCTGGGCATCCCCATTTCCTTGTTATCATGCTGAATATTTGTGGATCTAGTTTCCACTCGTGAGGATCCTTGAGATTTCTGCTTAGTTAATCTGCCAGACTATTTGTCTTTCCTGGCAGGAATTGTGCTTGCAAGTGTACTTGATAAGTCAATGCTGTGTTCCACAAAGTCATAGCTTGTCTGCAGAGGGGGTAGGAATGTGCGCCTCCCTGCTTATTTATGTACCACATGACTGTAGTATTGTCCGTCTTTATCAGCAGCGGTCCTGGATGAAGTAGATCCTTGAAGGCTGTCAGGGCATTCTGAACAGCTAGCATCTCTTTTTGATTGATATGAAGATGCATTTAGCTTGTGGGCCATGCTCCCTGAATACATTTTCCTGCCATGTGGGCCCCCCAGGCATAATCTGATGCATCTGCTGTTAGTGTCTGCCTGGCCGTGGGTAGAGTGAATAGCTGTCCCTTGTTGTGGTGACAGGCCTGTGCCCACCATCGAAACTCCTGTTGCAGGCAGGGATTAAGGGTAATCAATGTTTCCAGGCTGTGGCAATGTTGAGTCCAAACACTTTTTAGATACCATTGTAGTTTCCTCATATGCAGTCTTGCATATGGAATTAGTAGAATGCAGGATGCCATGAAGCCCACAGCCTGCAGAATCTTTCTTGCAGACAACTGGGTCTTTGTTGCCAACATTTCGAAGTAAGAAGTCAGTTGTCTTTGTTTGTGTGGCGTGAGATAAGCCATCTGGGCAGTTGTATTTAAGCTTGCACCCAGGAATATTATCTCTTGAGAGGGTACTAGTTTTGCTTTCTTTTCGCTTACCGTGTACCCTAGGCAAATTAGTAATCTTTTTACAAATGCCATATGCTTCAGTAGAATGACTTTGTTCTCTGCTTGAATAAGGCAATCATCCAAGTAAGGAAATACTTGAATTCCCCTTTGTCTGTAGAAAGCAATTACTGGTGCCAGACATTTTGTGAAGACTCTGGGCGCAGTAGATAAGCCAAAGGGCAGTGCAGAGAATTGGTAGTGCATAGAGTCAGCTATGAATCTGAGGTATCGTCTGCAAGATTGTCTGATTGGGACATGCAGTTATGCCTCTTTTAGGTCCAACGTTACAAGCCAAGCCTTCCTGCCCAGCATGGGCAGAAGCTGCTACAGAGTCAACAGTTTGAATTTTGGAACGTCCAGAAAAGTGTTTAGAAGAGACAGGTCCAGTACTGGTCTCCAGGCTTTGTCCTTTCTGGGTACCAAGAAAAGTCTTGAGTAAAATCCTTGTCCCTGCTCTTGCTGTGGTACTTGCTGAATGGCCCTCATGTCCATGAGGGATGAAACTTGTTTTTGTGCCTCTGCCCGTTGATTGTGTGGCAGGTCTGGCATACCTTTTGCCCTTGGCAGGGTGTGAAACTGGAAAGTACAGTTGTGTACACTTACCATAAATGTAGATGTTCGAGTGTCTTCACTGTTGCAGTCATCACTGTAGGGTTCTTCCTGCCGGCACGCAGTCCTTGGTCGGCCAGAATCCCAAAGTCTGGGTCCGGCGTTGGCTGTTCAGTCATGCTCCCTGCCGTCAGAGCGCTAGGAGTATAAAGCTGCCAGCCGACGCCATGTTCTCCAGTTTTTCTTGCCCCAGATGTCAGGTGCCCAAACATTAAGGCCAATAGTAAAACAAAAAAGTAACATACAACAAACCCCATACCCTGAAGCAAATACATCTCAGATGAAGGGTGAAGTAAGAAACCACACAGTAATGAAAGTATAAGAGGGGGCAGGAGGGAGGGTAACCCAGACTGCAACAGTGAAGACACTCGAATATCTACATTTATGGTAAGTGTACACAACTGTACTATGTTCATCGTGTTTCACTGTTGCAGTCATCACTGTAGGGTTGAATCCCAAAGTTGAGATAAAGGGTGGTGGTTACAGAGCAGAAGGGGCGGCTAGAAGGCCCTGCAAGACTGTCGAAGCAAAGCCTGCCCTAGACTTAGTGTAAAGACGGAGATTATAGTGCTTAGAGAAAGTATGCACTGAACCCCATGTTGCAGCTTCCAAAATATCTTTGGTAGGTACTCCCCTGAGAAAGGCAGCTGAAGTAGCAGCAGCTCTGGTAGAGTGAGTCCTAATCTTTCCTGGGATTTGCTTTCCATGATGAGAGTAACAAAATCTGATTCCATGAGCAATCCATTTAGAAATGGTCTGTTTTGAAATAGCTTTGCCTTGGGAATTTGTTGCATAAGAAACAAACAGTTGCTCTGTTTTCCTGATATTCTTGGTTCTGTCCAGGTAAAAACAAAGTTGTCTGTGTACATGCAAGGAATGCAAGATCCTTTCCCCCTTATTTTGTGGATTAGTGAAAAAAGTTGGCAGGTGAACAGTTTGATTTAAAGCCACTTTGGAAACCACTTTAGGCATGAAAGTAGGATTAGTCCTTAAAGACACCCTATCTTGGTGAAAAATAATATAAGGCTCCACAGCCATGAGTGCTTGTAACTCTGAGACTCTCCTGGCTGAAGTCAAAGCCAGCAGGATAGCTGTCTTCCATGATAAATACTTAATATCAGATGTGGCAGCAGGTTCAAAAGGAGGCAGAGTGAGTTTTTCCAGAACATAGTTGAGGTCCCAGGCAGGTATGGGTGGTGTCCTAGGGTGCCTTAAATTCTTTGCTCCTCTGAGATATTTTTTCAGAAGTGGATGCGAAAAGATTGGAGGATCTGTATTGTAATGTGCAGAGATAGCTGAGGCATGTATTTTTATGGAGGAGAAGGATAAGCCCGTATGAAGCATGTCTGTCAGGTTAAGTAAAATCAGTGGGATATTAGGAATGAGGGGATCCGAATCCCGAGCATGCATCCAGGTGCAAAATCTCTTCCATTTACCTGCATAAGATTTTCTAGTGCTAGGCTGTCTGACTTCTAAGATGACATCCATGACTTGTTTGGGAAGGAAAGGATTAATCATAGACCCTGAATTCGCCAGGCTGCCAGGCTGAGAGTTTTGACATGAGAGTGCAGAACCTGGCCCTGGTGTTGGGACAAAAGATTTGGAATCTGAGGTAAAATCCAAGGTGGCCCCTGGGATAGATTCATCAGTGTTGAATACCAGAACTGACGAGGCCAATTTGGGGCCAGTAAAATCATCATCTTGGGCTTGTCCTACTTGATCTTTAATAACACCCATGGAGGAAGAGGTAGTGGCGGAAAGGCATACCCCGAGAAGTTTCTCCAACTGAATGATAGTGCATCCACTTTCCATGCTAGTTTGTGAAATGTCCTTGTGCACAAAATCTGTAACTGGTGGTTGAGGGGTGATGCAAATAGATCTATGTCCGGGCAGCCCCAGGCCTCTGTAATCATCTTGAATATTTTGGTGTCTAGCATCCACTTGTGTGGGTCTGACAGGTTCCTGCTCAGGCTGTCTGCCAGAATATTTTGTTTCCCTGGCAGGAACTGAGCTTGTAGATTCACTTTGCAAGCTAGAGCTGTGTTCCATAGTGTCATGGCTAGTCTGCAAAGGGGGTAGGAATGTGAACCCCCTTGCTTGTTTATGTACCACATAACTGTGGTGTTGTCTGCCCATATCAGTAGTTGTCCTGGTTGTAAAAGATCCCTGAAAATCAAGAGGGCATTTTTTTACAGCTAACATCTCTTTTAAATTGATGTGTAGCAGCTTCTGATCCTCTGTCCAAAAACCTTGCAGACCTTTTCCCTGCAAGTGGGCTCCCCATGCGTAATCCGAGGTGTCCGTGGTTAACACTTGGCTGGCTGGAGGCAGACTGAAGGCTTTCCCTTTGTTGTGAAGACATGCCATGGTCAACCAATGGAATTCCTTTTGTAGGCAAGGCAAGACAGCAATCTGTGTGTCTAGACTGTGGCAATGCTGGGACTATACACTTTTTAGGTACCATTGTATTTTTCTCATATGTAGTCTTGCATTTGGTATGAGAAGGATGCAGGAGGCCAGGTAACCCAAAGCCTGCAGGAATTTCCTTGCAGTTAGCAGAGTTATTGACGTCAAGGTTTTGAAAGTTGAAGCCTGCTGTAGTTGTTTTTCGGATGTCAGGAATGCCATCTGGCTTGTTGTGTTTAGAAGAGCACAGAAAAGTTATCTGTTGTGTGGGTGTCAAATTTGACTTTTTTATGTTCACACTGAATCCCAGGTACTTGAGAAGATTTTGAACAAATTCCAGATGCTGGAGTAAGACATCCTTGCTGTCTGCTTGAATAAGGCAGTCGTCCAGATAAGGGTAAATTTGAATTCCCTTGAGTCTGCAATAAGCCACTACTGGTGCCAGGCACTTGGTGAAGACCCTGGGCGCAGTAGACAAGCCAAAGGGCAGCGCAGAGAATTGGTAATGTTTCGAGCCGGCCTTGAACCCGAGGTATTTTCTGCACTCCTGTCTGATAGGGATGTGTAGGTAAGCCTCCTTTAAATCCAATGTCACCATCCATGCATTTTTGCTCAACATTGGCAGGAGCTGCTGCAGAGTAAGCATCTTGAACTTTGGTATCTCCAGGAAAGTGTTTAAGACTGACAGATCCAGGATGGGTCTCCATGAATTTTGCTTTCTGGGAACTAGAAAGAGCCTCGAGTAAAAGCCTTGCCCAGTCTCTGATTGCGGAACCAGTTCTATGGCCATGAGGGATCCCACCTGGTTTAATGCCTCTGACCATTGATGTTTTGGTAGGTCTGGCCATCCGTTTGGTCTTGGCAAGGTATGAAAGTGGAATTTGTAACCCCTTGAAACTACATCCAAAACCCACTTGTCTTGGGTTATGTAAGTCCAATTTTGTTGAAAAAGAGAGAGTTTTCCTCCTAGAGGGGCTTCCAGGAGAGAAGTTCCTGGAGCCATGCAGGGGGGGGGGGGGTCATTGAGCCTGTTTTCTATAAGATTGAGGTCTGTCCTCTCCACCCCTGGGGGTGGAAGCACTCCACTGTCTAGGTCTGTAAGAGGTTTGTGCTTGGGCCCTCCCTCTGGAGCGCCTATATCTACCCCTCTGAGGCCTGTCCGAGCTGGGAAAGGACCAATTTTTAGTTGGCCAATTTCTGCTAAATCGTGGGGGCTGAACTTGTACGAAACCCTTAACCGTTTGCATGGAATTTGCCTTATCCTCCATTTTCTTTATCACCTCTTCAGCCTAAGGCCCAAACAATACATTATGCTGAACAGGAGCATCCAGTAACTTTGCTTTCACTTGATCAGGTAAGTTTTGTTCCTTTAACCAAGCATGTCTTCTAATGACTGTACCAGGAGCAGCCACCCTGCAAGAGGCCTCCAAGGCATCAAAACCACAGTGTAAACCATGCTTCCCCATTTGTTCAGTGGCATGCATCAAATCATGTAATTCCTTATTATCTGCACATGCAGAAATGGTGCCTAGCTTTTGTTTCATAACAGACAGTAGAAATTGCTAATATTTTAGCATATGTAATTGACAATTTAAAGCTCTAATAGATAAAGTAGCAGAAGTGTACACTTTTCTGCCCCATCTCTCCAAAGCTCTAGAATCCTTATCTGTCGGAATAGGGTTTTTAGCAGAAGCGGCCTTAACACCCTTAGGACCCTGAGAAATGGTTTCTGGATCAGCAGAAGGATTTTTGTAAAGGAACTGGTGGGAATCAGGGACCTTATAATATCTATCGTGCTTAGCAAGGGCTGGAGGAAAGGAGTCAGAGGTTAAATTAGCCTCAGAAAAAGCATTATCCACAATATCCAAAATAGGAGGAATAGCCAGGGGTCTATGTTGGGGAAGAAGAAGGAAATCCCTAAGCCTTCTCTTAGATTCTGAGTACTCCTGTCTTTCCCAGTGAAAATGTTCCCTCATGTCATGTAAAGTTTTCCCAAAAGAAAAATCCTCAGGGGGAGAAGCTGAAGGAATGGATTCCTCAGCATCAGAATCCTCATAAGGAGGGAAAGTATATTCCTGTTCAGAGGAAGACACTGAAGAAATAGATGCCTGATCAGAAGATTCATAATCCAATTCTTGCCTTGGCCTTTTGTCTGGAGGGGGATGTGAACCCCTAATCATGGTTAGTAAGTCCTCCGCCATTTTAAGAATCTGTTTCTGAGATTTGGGTCCCGGATCAGAAGAGGCCTGGGCTGGTGTCTTAGATTAGGAGGAGTCTTTGCCTTTGTCAGAAGCTGTGTAGGCCTGAAAACCCCCTCGGAAGCCAGTACCTGCACAGTGGCTCCAGACCCATCCAAGGGAGCACTGTCCGAAGGTCCTGCAGCTGGAGTGCTCAAAAACCTACCTGGCTCCTCGTGGGAGTCTGTTTCGGCAATCAGTTCTGAAATGGCCGATAACAGGGGCTGCGAAAGCACCTCACTGACAACGGTCGAACCTGTAGCTGGCTCTGCCAGTAAAATGTCATCTGATTTGGACCTCGGAGGCCTGTCCTTATCCTTGCGTCGTTTGTGAACTTCGGTAGTTGGAAGCATGTCCGACGACATTTTATAATTAAATCGCCTACCAAAGTTGTGAAAAGCAAAATCGTACCTTCGCTTAATCATACGTTGGTTAAATCTAGCACAAAACTGACAACTAGCTACGTCGTGGTCAGGGCCTAAACAAGGAAAACAGTAACAATGAAAATCCTTATGAAGTATTTGTTTCCCACAAGAAATGCAATTATTAACTTTTTCTGACATCGGACTGGAGCAAGAAAAAAAGTTTCCCCAATGGGGTACTTAGCTTTGAGAAGAAGAAGTAAGTCTTCGGACTGAAGCATGAAAAAATATCAGGAGTCAGCCGACTGGCACTTGCAAACTGCTTTCACCGCACAGCAAGAAAGACTGGAGAACATGGCATCGGCTGGCAGCTTTATACTCCTAGCACTCTGACATCAGGGAGCATGACTGAACAGCCGACGCCGGACCCAGACTTTGGGATTCTGGCCGAACAAGGACTGCCTGCCGGCAGGAAGAACCCTACAGTGATGACTGCAACAGTGAAACACGATGAACATCCTGTAGCCCTATATTCAAGCACTATTGCTCATGCCAAATTTTTAATGCAAAGCTTTCGTGTTAACCACCCTTCATCAGTACATAAAAACAGTAGATTCTTACATTATTTAAATAGGGAATCATTTAAAATCACATGTTACAGCCAGCCTATCATCCTAACTACCAATTAACTTTTAAAGAAACTTTTAAAGGAAAGCTTCAGAGGCAGCCAACGCCTTTTTCTTCAGTTTTTCTTGCCCCAGATGTCAGGTGCCCCCAGAAGGAAGGCAAAACATAATATTATGCAAACATGCAATGTAGTTAAATCAAAAAAACAGTAGTTGCAAGCAAATACACCATAAAAGAATACCCCAAATAGGTTATATGATAAAGGTGTTTGTCATAAGGCCTGTCCTAAGAGGGGATGGAGGGAAGGTAACCTGGACTGCAGCTGTATGAGCACTCGAACATCTACATTTATGGTAGGTACAAAACTGTACTATGTTCATCGTGCATACAGCTGCAGTCATTACAGATGGGTGGAATCCCAAAGCTAAGTAAGGGTGGTAGGCACTAAGTGGAACTAGGAGGGGCTAGGATGCCCTGCAGGACTGCTGTGGCAAAGCCCGCTCTAGATTTTGAGTATAGTGGAAGGTGGTAGTACTTGGAGAAAGTGTTCACTGAACTCCAAGTAGCTGCTTCCAAAATGTCCTTGGTAGGGACCCCACTGAGGAAAGCTGCAGAGGTAGCTGTAGCCCTGGTGGAGTGGGATCTGATGTATACAGGTACAGATTTTCCATGAAATGAATAACAAAAGCGTATGCAGTGGGCTATCCATTTTGAAATTGTCTGTTTGGAAATAGCCTTTCCTTGAGCACCTGTAGCATAGGACACAAAGAGTTGCTCAGATTTCCTGAATGACTTTGTTCTGTCCAAGTAATAACGAAGCTGTCTGTGAATGTCCAAGGAATGTAGTAGTCTTTCCCCTTTGTTCTGTGAATTTGGATAGAAGGTAGGTAAATGAACAGTCTGATTCAAAGCTATACTGGATACTACCTTTGGCATGAAGGCAGGGTTGGTTCGTAAGGAAACTCTGTCCTGATGGAAAATGATGAATGGTTGCACAGCCATGAGGGCCTGTAGCTCCGAAACCCTGCATGCTGAGGTAATAGCCAGAAGGAAGGCTGTTTTCCACAAGTATTGTAGCTCTGTTGAAGAAGCCGGCTCAAAGGGAGGCAGGGTCAGCTTTTCCAATATGAAGTTGAGATCCCAAGCTGGGACTGGTGGTTTCCGTGAAGGTTTTATATTTTTTGCCCCTCTGAGGAACTGCCTTAATAGAGGATGTGAGAATAAAGGAGGATCTGTATTGTATTGTGCAGAAATGGCTGAAGCGTGTATCTTGATGGAGGAGAAGGAAAGGCCACTGTTTAACATCTCAGCTAGGTACTGTAAAATTTGAGGTATACTTATTACCCAAGGATTCTGGCCCTTTTCTTGATTCCAGGAACAAAATAGTTTCCATTTGGCGGAGTAGGCTTTTCTAGTAGAGGGTCTTCTGGCCTCCAAGATGACATCCTGCACCTCCTTGGAGAGGAGAGTCTGTTGGGAAATTAAGGTATTCTCCATGCAGCTAGATTTAGGGTTTTGAGCTGGCTGTGAAGGGTTTTGTAGTTGTGCTGGGACAACAGAAGAGGAACTAGAGGTAGGATCCATGGTGGTGAGTGTGTCAGGCTCTTTAGGAGAGGATACCAGTGCTGTCGTGGCCAGTCTGGAGCAATGAGAATCATTTGTGGCCTCTCTGCTCTGTCTTTTAATAGAACTTTGGTCAGTAGAGGAAGAGGTGGGAAGGCATAGACTGTCAATGTTGTCCAATTGAAAGAGAGAGCGTCCACTTTCCAGGCCTGTGGATGATAGGTCCTTGAACAGAATTTTTCCAACTGGTAATTTCTGTGGGTAGCAAATAGATCTATGTCTGGCTGTCCCCATGCCTCAGCTATCTTTGAGATGACTTGAGGATGCAACTTCCATTCTTGTGTGTCTGTCATATTTCTGCTTAAGTTGTCTGCCAGTGTGTTTTCCTTCCCTGGCAGGAATTGTGCCTGTAGTTGGATTTGTAATTCCAGTGCTGTGTTCCACAGGGTCATGGCTTGCCTGCACAGGGGGGTATGAATGAGTTCCCCCTTGTTTGTTTATGATGTACCACATGACTGTGGTGTTGTCTGTCCTTATCAATAGCTGGTCTGGATGGAGTAGGTCTTTGAAGGTCATAAGAGCATTTTACACGGCTAGCATCTCCTTTTGGTTGATGTGTAGGTGCTTCTCTTTTTGGAACCATTTTCCCTGAATGCACTGATCTGCCATGTGCGCTCCCCAGGCGTAGTCTGAGGCGTCCGTTGTGATGATTTGAGTTGCTTGAGGTAAATAGAAAGGGAGACCTGTGTTTCTTTGGCATGCTTGAGCCCACCACAAAAATTCCTTTTGAAGGCATGGAATGAGTGGTATAAAAGTTTTTTAGGTACCATTGTAGTTTCCTCATATGCAGCTTTGCACATGGTATTAGTAGGATGCAAGATGCCATGTATCCGAGAGCCTGCAGGACTTTCCTTGCAGTTAGTCTGGTGAAAGTTGCCATTTTGTTGAAGTATTGAGACAGTTGCCCTTGTTTGTCTGGCGTGAGGTGGGTGGTTGTATTAAAGCTGGCACCTAGGAAAATTATCTGTTGAGAAGGTATTAGTTTTGACTTCTTTTTGTTCACTGTGTATCCCAGGTAGTTTAACAGTTTTATTACAAATGCCAGATGCTGCAACAGAATGTCCTTGCTGTCCACTTGGATCAGGCAGTCGTCCAGATATGGGTAGATTTGTATTCCTTGTTGTCTGCAGAAGGCAATTACTGATGCCAGGCATTTCGTAAACACTCTGGGCGCAGTAGATAAGCCAAAGGGCAATGCAGAGAATTGGTAATGGGTTGAACCTGCAAGAAATCTGAGGTATCTTCTGCAATCTTTTCTGATAGGGACATGCAGGTATGCCTCCTTGAGGTCCAACGTTACCAGCCAAGACTCCTTGCACAGCATGGGAAGAAGCTGCTGTAATGTGAGCATCTTGAATTTTGGCACCTGTAGAGTGTTTAGGATGGATAGGTCTAAGATGGGTCTCCAATCTTTGTCCTTCCTTGGTACCAAAAATAGTCTGGAATAAAAACCTTGACCTTGTTCTTTTGCAGGTACCTCTTGAATTGCGTTCATATCCATGAGAGCGGAAATTTGTCTTTGTGCCTCTGCCCATTGATTTTGTGGCAGGTTTGGCAAGCCTCTCATTTTTGGAAGGGTGTGAAAGTAGAACCTGTAGCCTCTGTCTATAATGTCCAGAATCCATTTGTCTTTTGTAACAACGTGCCAGTTTTTTTGAAGATAATGCCAGTTTTCCGCCCAAAGGTGCTGCCATTATAGCTTTGTTTGGCAGGCAAAGGGGGAAGTCATTGTGTCTGTTTTCTAAATGACTGTGATCTATCTTCTCCACCTCTTGGGGTTGGTGCTTGCCAATGTCTAGCTCTAAGATCCTTGAGGTTGTCCTCTACCCCTTGGGCGTCTGTATCTGCCCCTTTGAGGTCTGTCCGTGGTTGGAAAGGACCAATTTTTTGAAGGCCAGTTTCTGCTGAAGCGTGGAGGTTGCACCTGCAAGAAATCTTTCACTGTTTGCATAGATTTCGCTTTTTCATCCATTTTCTTTAGTACCTCCTCAGCTTTAACACCAAACAATACATCTTTTTGAAGTGGTGCATCTAATAACTTTGCTTTGACATGATCTGGTAAGGTTTGCTCTTTGAGCCAAGCATGCCTACGTATGACAGACCCCGTGACAGCAGCTCTACATGAGGCCTCTAAAGCATCAAAACCACACTGCAAGGTATGTTTACCCACTTGCTCTGCTCCATGTAACAAATCCTGCAACTCTTTCAAATCTGGTTGTTCTGTTTGTGTCATTTTGCTTTTCAGCTGAGATAACAAAAACTGTTGGTACTTTAACATATGAAATTGACAGTTTAATGCCCTCATGGTTAAAGTGGCAGATGTATACACCTTTCCCCCCCACCTTTCTAATGCTCTGGAATCTCACTCTGAAGGTGCAAGGTTTTTAGCAGTAGAGGCCTTTATTCCCTTGGGACCCTGTGAAATTGTTTCTGGGTCAGCAGTATGGCTTTTATAAAGGAACTGGTGAGAATCAGGAACCCGGTGATACCTGTCTGGTTTAACAGGGGCTGGAGGTAAAGAATCTGGATTAAGACTGGCTTCTGCGTACACATCATCCAAAATATCTAAAACAGGAGGGATAGCCAGGGGCCTATGCTGGGGGAGCAGTAGAAATTCCCTGAGCCTTTTCTTGGAATCGGAGTAATCTTGGCCTTCCCAGTGGAAGTGCTCCCTCAATGTATGCAGGGATTCCCCAAAAGAGTAGCCCTCAAGGGGGGAGACTGAGGGAATAGACTCCTCAGCATCAGAGTCTTCAAAAGGGGAATAGGCATAATCCTGGTCCTCAGAATGGTCTGAGGTAACAGAAGCCTGGTCTGAGGAAGGGTAGTCTTCCTCCAGTCTGGGTCTTTTATCAGAGGGGGGTTGAGAACCCCTGATGAGAGTTATCAAATCCTCAGCCATTTTAAGCATCTGTTTTTTTAGACATGGGGCCTTGAGAGGAGGTCTGAGCACCCTATTTTTTAGTCAGGGGCTGCGTAGGCGCCTCGTTGAGAACCGGTAGTCGGCCTAAGCGTGGTCTCAGTACTCGGTGCAGACCTCGGATGTCGGTCCTTGTCTTTACGTCTTTTGCTTAAAACTGGCATCGGTGTATCCGACGACATGATATAATTAAATTTTTTGCCAAAATAATGAAGGGCGAACTCCGCCTGGCGCTTAATAGTGTGCTTGTTGAACCTAGCACAAAAATGGCAGGCCGAGACGTCGTGGTCTGGCCCTAAGCAAGGTATACAGAAAGAGTGAAAATCCTTATGCGGTATTTGCTTCCCACAAGAAATGCAATTATTAACTTTGTCTGACATCGGTCTGAGGCAAGAAAAGTTTCTAACGGGTATTTAGCTTTAAAGAAGACTTCGGCTGAAATACTTTCGTAAATCTCAGGAGCTGGCCAACCGGCACTTGCGAACTGCTTCTGCTTCGGGCACCGCGCAGCAAGAAAAACTGAAGAAAATGGCGTTGGCTGCCTCTTTTATAACCCTGATGCACTGACGTCAGGGAAAAAGTGACGACAACAGACGCTGGACCTAGACTTTGGAATTCGGCTGACCGAGGACCCGCCTGACGGCAGGATAACCCATCTGTAATGACAGCAGCTGTATGCACGATGAACATCCACACTGCAATGTATGCTTTCCCACTTGTTCAGTTGCATGCAATAAATCCTGAATTTCCTTATTTTCTGCACAATCAGAATTAGTCAACATTTTCTGTTTAAGTAGTGACATTATGTATTGCTGATATTTATGCATATGAAATTGACAGTTTAATGCCCTCACAGCCAAAGTAGCAGAAGTGTAAACCTTTTTCTCCCATCTGTCTAGTGCCCTTGAATCCCTATCAGAGGGAATAGGATTTTTTTGGAGTGGAAGCCTTGACCCCTTTGGGACCCTGAGAAATGGTTTCTGGGTCAGCAGCAGGGTTTTTATACAGAAATTTATGTGAATCCGGAACCCTGTAGTAATTGTCTGGTTTAGCAGAGGCAGTGGGTAAAGAGTCAGGAGAAAGGCCGGACTCTGAAAATACATCATCCACAATGTCTAACACAGGGGGAATAGCAAGAGGCCTGTGCTGAGGTAGTAAAAGGAAATCTCTAAGTCTTTTCTTTGATTCTGAGTAGTCTTGGCTCTCCCAGTGGAAGTGCTCCCTCATGGTATGCAGGGTTTCCCCAAAAGAATAATCCTCAGGAGGAGAGGCTGAAGGGATAGATTCTTCAGCATCAGAATCCTCTTAGGAAGGGAGAGAGTTTTCCTGCTCAGAGGAGTCCGAGGAAATGGAAACCTGATCTGAAGATTCATATTCTGTCTCTTGCCTAGGCCTCTTACCAGGAGGGGGATGGGAACGCCTAATGAAGGTAATTAGGTCTTCGGCCATTTTGAGCATCTGTTTTTTAGGCATGGAAGTCTGTCCAGGAGAATGCTGTACTTGTTTCTTTGTCTTTAGAGCTGCTTTAGTCTTTGCCTTTGAAGCTGTGGTTGGCTTAACATATAACTGTGTAGGTCTGAAAACACCCTCAGAAGCCGATGCCTGCGCAGCGGCTCCGGACCCATCTGAGGGAACAGTTTAGTGTGTCCAATACCTTGAGTATCCAGAGGCCTAGTTGGCTCCACTTGTGAGTCAGCAACAGCCTGTGACTCTGAGGCAGTGGGCGTCAGGGGCTGCGAAAGCGCCTCACTGAGAACCGGCGACTGGCTTAGCGGTAGCCTCGTCGTTGGTTTTGGACCTCGGATGCCTGTGCTTTTCTTTTTCCTTGCGCTTTTTGTAAACTCCGGTCGTCGGCTGTTCCGATGGCATTATATAATTGAATCTTTGGCCAAAGTAATGAAAGGCAAAATCGTACCGACGCTTAATAGTGCGTTGGTTAAATCTAGCGCAAAACCAACAGCTAGCAACGTTGTGATCAGGGCCCAGGCAAGGAATACAGTAAGAATGAAAATCCTTATGAGGTATTTGCTTCCCACAAGAAAAACAATTGTTAACTTTTTCTGACATCGGTCTGGAGCAAGAAAAAAGTTTCCCCAATGGGGTACTTAGCTTTAATGAAGACTTCGGATCTGAAATTCATCTTTGAAGATCTCAGGAGTCCGCCAACCGGCACATGCGAACTGCTTTTGCTTCGGGCACCGCGTGGCAAGAAAGACTGAAGAAAATGGCATCGACTGCATCTTTTATACCCCTGGCGCACTGAAGTTAGGGAGGAGGTGACACCGACCAACGCCAAACCAGGACTTTGGAATTCAGGCCAACTGCGGGTAGCCTGCCAGCAGGATAACCCAAGAGTAATGACCGCAACAGTGAAACACGATGAACATCTGAAAAATCATTGTGCACTTTTTCCATAAGGGGGTGGCTTACCACTCCCTGTTTTTGGGGTAGGGGCACTCCATTGTTTAGATTTCTGCATACCCTGAGATTGTAGTCTGGGTGGCCTGTTTCCCCTGGGTCTGGTCAGGCCTGGAAGGGGCTGGAAAAGACCAGTTTTTTGGCCAATGTCTACTGAATCTAGGTGGTTGCACTTGACAGTTTGCATAGATTTAGCTTTTTCTTCCATCTTTTTATGTAAAACCTCTGCTTTGGTGCCAAACAAACAGTCCTTATTTAAAGGAGCGTCTATTAATTTGGTGGTTTGTTCCTTCAGCCAAGCATGCCTTCTCAGTACAGAACCAGATGCTTCTAGGGCATCAAAGCCACACTGCAAACTATGCTTACTGACTTGGTTTGCAGAATGCATTAGCTCTTGTAAATCTTTATTTTCTGCACCATCTGGCAATAATACCATTTTTTGTTTAATTAGTTCCATAATATGTTGTTGGTACTTCAACATGCAAAACTGACAAGTCAATGCCCTGATGGCAAGAGTTGCAGAGGTATATACATTCTTACCCAATCTGTCTAAAGCTCTGGAATCCCTGTCCGAAGGGGTAGGATTTTTGACTGTAGTAGCCTTAATACCATTAGGTCCCTGGGAAATGGTCTCTGGATCCACAATCGGATTCTTGAAGAGAAATTTGTGGGAATCAGGTACAATCTGTAGTACCTCTCAGGTTTCCTAGGGGCCGGGGGTAGTCTGGGGTAAGACTGGATTACATAAAAACATCTACAACATCCAGGACAGGGGGAATAGCTAGAGGCCTTTGCTGAGGCAACTCTAAAAATTCTCTGAGTCTCTTTTTGGACTGAGGGTAGTCTTGGCATTCCCAGTGGAAATGCTCTCAAAGTATGCAAGGTTTCTCCAAAAGAAAAATCCTCTGGAGGGGAGGCAGAGGGATTGGATTCCTCTGCATCTGAGTCCTCATAGGCTGATAAGGGCATGTCCTGATAATCAGAAGGGTCAGAGTCATCGGACTCTTGGTCTGTAGAATCAGAAGGAAACTCAGTTCTTTGTCTCTTAGCAGGTGAAGGCTGGCTTCCCCTAATTAGGGTAATAAGGTCTTTAGCCATTCTAAGCATTTGCTTTTGTGGCGTGGGAGCTTGAGCATGTGCTTTGGTCGTCGGTTTTCTAGGTGTAGTGCATACTCTGGGCCTAAGAAACTCAGTCGTTATGGATAAAAATTTAGTTGGTTTGATTCGAGCATCGGTAGGATGGAATACACCTTCAGAAGCCGGTGCCTGAACAGCGGCTCTGGACCCATCCAAGGTAGAGACATCCACAGGTTCCATAGTCGAAGAAGCATCTTGCGGCATACCGGACTTCGTATGGGTCTCAGAAGAGGCCTGCAAATCCATAGAAGCAGGCATCAGGGGCTGTGAAGAAGCCGCACTGAGTACCGGCGGACTGGCGACTAGCTTAACAGAAGCTTCATCGGCAGTTTTGGACCTATGTGGTTTGTCTGTCTTTACGTTTTTTTGGAAGATCGGTAGTCGGATGGCTTAGTGAAGTCATTTCGGAATATGGAGAACGACAGCGAAAGAATTTAGCGACAAAGATAGCCTGACGACGAATGGTACAGGCATTAAACAAGGCACAAAACCGACAGCGAGGGCCATTGTGGTCTGGGCCTAAACAGGTGACACAGTAAGAAGGAAAACCTCAGTGAGGAGAAGGAAAGTCTCAGTGAGGTATTTGCTTTCCACAGGCAAGACAATTGTTAACTTTTTCATACATCGGTTAGAGCAAGAAAAAAGGATCCCCAATGGGGTACTTAGCTTTAGAAGAATTCAGGATTATAACTCTAAAATGAAAAATTTCAGGTAGCTGCCGACTGGCACTTGTGAACTGCTTCTGCTTCAGGCTCCTCCTTGGCAAGAAAGACTGATGTAATGGCTTCGGCTGTCTGTTTTATACCCCTGACGACCTGACATCATGGACGAAGTGACAGCATCTGACGCAGAAATACTAAGACTCTGGTATTCGGGCCGACTGAGGGCTACCCGCAGGCAGATAACCCATATGTGATGACTGCAACAGTGAAACACGAAGAACATCTTCCTTCCGTCCTTACAAGATCTGCACATGTCCAGATGTCTCAGCAGGACAAGGAAAAGTACAGTTGTGTACACTTACCATAAATGTAGATGTTCGAGTGTATTCACTGTTGCAGTCATTACATTTGGGTAATCTGCTGGTAGGTTGCCCTCAGTCGGCCTGAATAACAAAGTCTTGGGTCCTGCATCGGTTGCTGTCTCCTCTTCCATGATGTCAGGTCGTCAGGGGGTATAAAACATGCAGCCAAAGCCATTTTAATCAGTTTTTCTTGCCCCAGATGTCAGGTGCCCCCCAAATGGGGAGCAAGAATATATATATATAAACTGTAAATATATAAATGCACTTTTAGAAACACAAACTTTACCTTCAACTAAAAGCAAATACACCACACAAAGGCTGTTGAGTATAGTGGGGGATGGCGGGTGGGTAACCCAGACTGCAACAGTGAATACACTCGAACATCTACATTTATGGTAAGTGTACACAACTGTGCTATGTTCTTTGTGTTTCACTGTTGCAGTCATTACATTTTGGTAGAATCCCAAAGCTATGGATGGGAGGATGGAACTAAATAACATTAGGAGAGGCTATAAGGCCCTGCAAAACTGCAATGGCAAAGCCTGCCCTGGATTTAGAGAAGAGAGGTAAATGATAATGCTTTGCGAAGGTATGAACAGAGCTCCAAGTAGCAGCTTCTAGAATTTCTTTGGTTGGGACCCCTCTGAGAAAAACTGCTGAAGTAGAGGCAGCCCTGGTGGAATGTGATCTGATCCCCTTGGGCAGGTTTATCATGGTGCCAATAGCAGAAACGAATGCAGTGGATTATCCATTTAGAAATAGTCTGCTTTGATATAGCCTTTCCCTCTGATCCTGCAGCAAATGCTACCAGTAGTTGCTCAGACTTTCTTAGAGATTTGGTCCTGTTTAAAAGTAGAATCTTAGTTATCTGTGTACATCCAATGAATGTGGAATCCGCTCCTCCTTCCTCCTTGTTCTGCGGATTTGGGTAAAATGTTGGCAGGTGAATGGTCTGGTTAAGAGCCACACTGGATACCACCTTAGGCATAAAAGGAGGATTGGTCCTGAGGGCCACTCTGTCCGGGTAAAAAATAATGAAAGGCTCCACTGCCATGACAGCCTGTAGTTCTGAAACCCTTCTTGCTGAAGTGACTGCCAAAAGAAAAGCTGTCTTCCAAGATAGAAATTTTATATCCGCAGTAGCTGCTGGTTCAAAAGGACGCAGGGTGAGTTTTTCCTATCACAAAATTGAGGTCCCATGCAGGAGTTGGTGCTCTCCTGGGAGGCCTTACATTTTTGGCCCCTCTGAGATACTGTTTAAGCAGTGGATGAGAAAAGAGGGGAGGCTCTGTGTTGTAATGAGCCAAGATGGCAGAGGCATGGATTTTTATTGAAGAAAAAGATAGGCCCTTGTCAAACATCTCAGTTAAGTATTGTAAAAATCTGAGGAATATTGGGCTTTGCTGTGCCTATTCCTTGTGCTTGGCTCCAAGCACAGAATCTCTTCCAATTATCAGCATAAGATTTTCTAGTACTAGACCTTCTGGCTTCCAAAATTACATCCACCACAGGTTTACTGAGAGGTGTGGTTTGGATAATTAGTTGATCAGCCATGCTGCAAGATTCAAGTTTGGAGCAGAGTATGTAGAATTTGAAAGTTCTGCTGAGACAGTAGATGAGGTGTTTGAGGCAAGTACACGGAGGAAGGTGTGACATTTTCCTTAGAAGAGGGTACCAGTGCTGGCGAGGCCAGTCCGAAGCAATTAGAATCATTTTTGTTTTTTCCTGTCCATCTTTTAGTAAGACCTTGGAGAGTAGAGGCAGAGGGGGAAAGGCACAGACTGATAGGTTTTTCCAGCTGAAGGATAGAGCATCTACTTTCCATGCTTTTTTGTGATGAGTTCTTGTGCAAAATTTGTCCAACTGATAGTTTTGGGGAAAGGCAAATAGATCTATGTCTGGTCTCCCCCATTTCTGTTTTAACCCGTTGAAGATTTGTGGATCCAGTTTCCATTTGTGCGGGTCCATAAGATTTCTGCTTAGGTCATCTGTCAGAGTATTTTGCTTTCCTGGCAGGAACTGTGCTTGAAGATGTATTTGGTAAATCAAGGCTGTGTTCCACAATGCCATGGCTAGTCTGCAAAGGGGGTAGGAATGTGTACCCCCCTGCTTGTTTATGTACCACATAACAGTGGTGTCGTCCGTCCTCATCAGTAGTTGTCCTGGATGAAGTAAGTCCTTGAAGGCTGTCAGAGCATTCGGAACAGCTAGCATTTCTTTCTGGTTGATATGCAGATGAATTTGGTTTGGGCTCCATTTGCCCTGAATGCATCTTTCTGTCAGGTGGGCCCCCCAAGCATAGTCTGATGCGTCTGTAATTAGGGCTTGGGTGGCAGGGGGTAGAGTGAATGACAGTCCCTTGTTTTGGTGACATGTCTCTGCCACCAAAGAAACTCCTGTTGCAGGCAGGGAATGAGAGGAATCATTGTTTCCAGGTTGTGACAATGCTGACTCCATAAACTTTTTAGGTACCACTGAAGTTTCCTCATATGCAGTCTCGCATACGGAATCAGTAGAATGCAGGATGCCATAAATCCCAAAGCCTGCAGAATTTGTCTTGCAGATAACTGGGTTTTTGTTGCCATTTGTTTGAAGTATGTTGTCAGTTGCCTTGGTTTGTCTGGCGTGAGGTAAGCCATCTGGGCAGTTGTATTCAAGCTTGCACCCACGAATGTAATTATTTGAGAGGGTACCAGTTGTGATTTCTTTTCATTTATGGTGTACCCTAGGCATGCTAGAAGCCTTTTTACAAATGCCAGATGCTGAAGAAGAGTGTCCTTGTCCTCTGCTTGAATGAGATAATCATCCAGATAATGATAAATTTGGATGTTTCTTTGTCTGCAGAATGCAATTACTGATGCCAGGCACTTTGTAAAGACCCTGGGCGCAGTAGATAAGCCAAAGGGCAGTGCAGAGAATTGGTAATGCAAAAAACCTGCTTTGAAGCGGAGGTATCTTCTGCATGATTCCCTTATTGGGATATGCAGGCATGCCTTTTTTAAGTCTAGAGTGACTAACCAAGCATTCTTGCCTCGCATAGGCAGTAGCTGCTGCAAAGTCAGCATTTTGAATTTTGGAATGTCCAGGTACATGTTCAAAATCAATAAGCCCAGTATTGGACGCCATGAGTTGTCTTTTCTGGGTACCAGGAAAAGTCTTGAATAAAATCCTTGTCCTTTTTCCTTTTCTGGTACTGGTTGAATAGCCCCCGTATCCATGAGTGATATAACTTGTTTCTGGGCCTCTGCCCACTGGTTTTGTGGCAGACCAGGCCATCCGTTTGGAAATGGCAAAATATGGAAATGAAATCTGTACCCCTGGGATACTACGTTTCAAATACCCACTTGTCCTGGGTAATTAACTGCCAGTTTTGAGCATAAAGTGCTAGTTTTCCCTCCAAGAGGGCTGCCAAAAGATAAGTGCTTGGAGATGGTAGAGGAAAGTCATTGAGACTGCTTACTGTAGGGTTGTCCTTTGTTTCCTCCAGATTTGGAGGTGGAGGCACCCCATTGCTTTGACCTGTAAGAACCCTGTGATTGATATCTGGAGCCTTTTGAGCACCTGGGTTTGCCCTGAGTGGCTCTGCTGGACACAGGAAAGGACCATTTTTTAGGAGGCCAGTGCCTACTGAACCTGGGTGGCTGCGCTTGCAAGAAATCTTTTACAGTTTGCATATATTTAGCTTTGTCTTCCGTTTTCTTTAAAATCTCTTCTGCCTTATTACCAAACAGAGTATCATGGTCCAACAATTTAGCTTTAACAAGATCAGGCAGATTTTGTTCCCTGAGCCAGGCATGCCTTCTAATCACAGATCCAGTAACGGTGGCCCTACAAGAGGCCTCCAAGAATCAAAACCACATTGCAAAGTATGCTTTCCAACCTGTTCTGCTGAATGCAATAAATCCTGTAACTCTATTTTCCACACAATCAGAAATCAACATAATTTTCTATTTAAGTAAGCTCATAATATGCTGTTGATATTTAAGCATATGAAACTGGCAGTTTAAAGCCCTGATTGGCAAGGTTGCAGACGTGTAAACCTTCTTACCCCATCTATCCAGCGCCCTGGAATCTCTACCAGAAGGGGTAGGATTTTTGGCTGTAGAAGCCTTAACCCCCTTGGGACCCTGAGAAATAGTCTCAGGATCAGCAGCAGGATTTTTGAAAATAAATTTGTGGGAGTCAGGAACCCTGTAATATCTGTCTGCCTTACTAGGAGCAGGTGGCAGGGAATCAGGGGCCAAGCTTGATTCTGAGACCACATCAAAAATGTCTACTACAGAAGGTATTGCCAAAGGCCTATGCTGAGGAAGAAGGAGGAAGTCCCAAAGGCCTATGCTGAGGAAGAAGGAAGTCCCTAAAGCCTCTTTTTTGATTCAGAGAAGTCCTGACTCTCCCAGTGAAAATGTTCCCTTAAAGTATGCAAAGTATCTCCAAAAGAGTAATCCTCAGGAGGAGATGCAGATGGAATAGATTCCTCTGCATCAGAATCCTCATAGGGTGGAATAGAAAATTCCTGATAGGAAGAGGAATCAGAAGAAATGGAAACCTGATCTGAAGATTCATAATCAGTGCCTTGCCTAGGTCTCTTAGCAGGGGGGGGGGTCTAGGGTGACCCCTGATCAAGGTAATTAAATCCTCAGCTATTTTGATCATCTGTTTTTTAGGCAAAGGGGGACCTGAGCACATGGCTCATGCGTCTTTTTTTAGACAAAGAAGTTGTTTTTGATCTTGTTTTTGTTTGGCATCGGTTTAATATAAAAATGTTGAGGCCTGAAAACATCCTCAGAAGCCGGTGCCTGCTCAGCTGCTCCAGAACCATCCAAGGGAGAGGCATTCGCAGGTTCAATACTCTGAGAATCTCGTGGCATACCAGACTCCAAGTGGGTCTCGGTAGAGGCCTGCGACTCAAAAGTAGTAGTAGGTATCAGGGGCTGTGAAAGCACCTCACTGAGTACCGGCGACTGGCTTAGGAGAAGCTTCATCGGTTTTGGACCTTGGAGGTCTGTCTGTCTTTTTCCTTGCGTTTTTTGTGAACTCCGGTATTTGGATTGCTAACCAACATTTCAGGGTAGTTAAATCTTGAACCAAAATATTTAGATGCAAAAATATTCCGACGCTTAATAGTACGTTGGTTAAATTTAGCACAAAACCAACAGCAAGGCACATTGTAATCAGGGCCTAGGCAAGGAATACAGTACAAATGAAAATCCTTACGAGGTATATGCTTCCCACAAGTAATGCAATTATTAACTTTTACTGACATCGGTAAGGAGCAAGAAAAAGTTTCCCCAGCGGGGTACTTAGCTTTAGTTTGAAAACTTCGGTTCTGAAACTCGAATACGAAAATTTCAGGAGTCGGCCGACCAGCACTTGCAAACTGCTTCTGCTTCGGGCACCGCTTGGCAAGAAAGACTGATTAAAATGGTGTCAGCTGCATGTTTTATACCCCTGACGACCTGATGTCATGGAAGAGGAGACAGCAACCGACGCAAGACTTTGTTATTCAGGGCATCCTGCCAGCAGATTACCCAAATGAAATGACTGCAACAGTGAAACACGAAGAACATCATCCAGGGATAGTTCTCATCCTGCTTTACAAGCTGTTCTCACATTTGACATCAGGAAGGTGCATTTGATGCATACTCTGCAAAACCATGAGATTCAGAAACAGCTGCTTTCCACTAGCCATCAGGTTATTGAACTCTAGGAACAGTACTCCCTCACACTGGACTTTAAGGCACTAATCCAACAATACTGAAAAGTGTCTATAGTGCAATATGTAACAAGGTCTTACCTGCACCCAGAAAGCAAAGTCAGCAGTAATCAAACTGAAAGAATAGTTGTGTAAAGTCTTACCATAATCATAGATGTCCTTCTCTTCCATGTTGCAGTATTCTGTACTCTTGGTTTCCTCCTCTTGCTACCCTAACGTCTGGCCAGTCTTCAAAAGTTTGCAGTCACTGCAAGGTGCCAGAGGACATCTGATGCGGGTAGACGAACGTGGGCCATAAAAGTGACATCTGCACACACTATCCCTCAGAAATGAGCTCCCCAGTCCCAGGACCACCTGTGCAAGTACTTTGCCATCCAAGAAGGGAAAGGTAGGATAACAGGAGGGGCAGAAGGCAGGGAAGGAATACTGCAACATGAAAGAGAAGGATATCTATGGTTATGTAAAATTTTACAGAACTATTCTATATCCTTCTATTCTCATGTTGCAATAGTCTGTACTCTTGGGTGAGTGCCAAAGTCCACTGTGAGGAAGGGGGTGGTGGCCTAGAACAATTCTCTATGAATCCATGGAGGACAGCCCTGGCGAATCCCACCCTGGACCTAGAGATCTGGTCTAACTTGTAATGTTTAGTGAACGTGTGGACAGATGTCCAAGTAGCTGTCTCTAGGATAGAGGAGGTGTCCAAGCCTTTGAAGAAGCCTCCTGAAGAGGCCATTTCTCTAGTGGAATGTGCTTTAACCTTGTCCTCTAACTATTTTCCATGGTGAGCATAGCAGAAAGTGATATAGCCCTGGATATCCAGGCTGAGATAGTTTTTGTTACTGCTTTTCCCAGTACCCTGGGATGGAGAGAGACAAACAACTGATCAGACTTCCTGATGGACTTAGTTTTGCGCAGGTAGACCCTAAGTTGTTTGCGCACATTAAAAGAGTGTAAGGGTCTCTTACTGTCCCCCACAGGGTGGGCAAAGAAGGTGGGGAGGTGGACGGCTTGGTTCACAGAGAGCTCATTGACCACCTTGGGCATGAAGGATGGGTTGGTTCTAAGAGTTACCCTGTCCTTGTAGAAGATGAGAAAGGGGGGAATGGACATGAGGGCTTGTAACTCAGATACACTCCTGGCCGAAGTTAGGGCCACCAGGGGTATTGCTTTCCATGTACAAAATTTGAGGGAAGCCTTATATGCTGGTTCAAACAGAGTTACTGTCAGCTTCACCAAAACATAATTCAGGTCCCAAGGTAAAGGAATGGGTTACCTGGGGGGCCTGAGATGTAATACTCCCTTTAAAAACAACTTTGCAGGCAATATGGAAGCCAAAAGTGGTTCCAGAGGCAGACAAGCTGAAATAGACAGGTGAGCCTTAATGGAGGAGTATGCTAATCTTGTCTGCAGACACACAGGTAGGACAGTACTAAAGGGACCTCATTTTGGAATGGGCTCAACTGTCTCTGGAGACACCATATGGAAAATCTTTTCCACTTGGATACATATGATTTCCTTGTATTAGGTTTCCTGGCCTCCTGCAAGACTGTAGGCACATCTTTGTTGTGGAGGTGTCTGTAGGGGATCAGAATTCTATCACCCACAGGGTGAAGTGTAGAGACTGTCACTGTGGGTGGATGAGAGATCCTCCTTGCCCTGTGTGATGAGGTCTACTCTGTGGGGTAACGTGGTGACTGTCCGCTAAATGCAGAAGGAGGGGGAAACCACTGCTGTCTTGGCCAAAAGGGAGTCACCAACAAGACTTATGGCCTGTCCTGCTGGATCTTCAGCAGGACTTTCTGTACAACAGGGAAGGGGGGGGGGGGCAATGCATATAGAAACATCCTCTTCCAAGAAATTGAAAAGGCATCCGTTGCCCTTGCCAGAGGATTGGGGAGCCTGGTGCAAAAAAAATGAAGTTGTCTGTTCAAGGGGGAGGCAAACAGATCTATTTGAGGTGTACACCATCTGTGGACTAGATCCAGAAAAACATCCCTGTGAAGCATCCATTCGTGGGAAAGTGACAAGCTTAAGGTGTCTGCCTGAGTGTTCTGTTTGGAGGGGATGTAAACCGCCTGAAGTGTTACTCCCTGTTGGGTGGCCAGCTCCCAAACAAGAGCAGCTAGTCTGCATAGCAAGTAAGATTTTGCCCCCCCCCCCATTTGTTGACATACCACAGAACTGTAGTATTATCTGTATATAGTTTTAGTGGGCCCTTTGTCAGTTTGGGTAGACAAGCTGTCAATGCTAGCATAACTGCTCTCATCTCTCTCACACTGATGTGCTTGTTTGAGAGATTCTGGCCACACACTCTAGACTTGTAGGGGTCCCAACTTTCCTCCCCAACCGTGGTCTGAAGCATCTATGAACATTTCCTACATTGGCTGGGAGGGTTGCAAAGGCAGATCCTGGTTGTGGTTCACCTAAATCACCCACCACTGAATCTTTTTTTTAGGCAGGATAGTATGGGAATTTTGTATTCCAGAGGATGAGTGTGTTGAGTCCAAATGGATCTCAGATACCATTTAAGTTTCCTCATGTGGAGCCTTGCCAATGGTAACATGGGACTGGTTGAAGCCATGTGGCCCAATAGCCTGAGGTACTGCCTGGCAGTCAGTTCTTTGGTCTACAGTAACAAGGACAGGTACAGCGTTAAGCTTTCCACCTTCTGAGGTGGTAAGGCGGCCTTTCAAGAAGTCTGTCTGAATCTGAGGAAGACAAGATCCCGGGCAGGGGTCAGGGAGGACTTGGGATAGGTTTATCTGGAACCCTACAGCCTGCATAAGGGAGTGTGTTTTCTGCAGCTGGAGCTGAAGGGATTCTTTGCAATCCACCTGGATGAGCAAGTTGTCTAGGTAAGGGAAAATATGAATTCCCTGAGTCCTGCAGTACGCTATCATTGGAGCCAGACACTTGGTGAAAATCCTTGGAGCTGTAGAGAGTCCAAAGGGCAAGGCCAAGAAGTGATAGTAAGAGAGGCCACAGAGAAACAAAGGTACCTTCTGAAATTGAGCCTTATGGGTATATGGAGGTAGGCATCCTTGATGTCCAAGATGGCCATGAACCCCTGAGGCAAGATCAGGGGAAAAAGTGTTTGCAATGTGAGCACCCAGAAGGTGGGCACTTTCAGGAAAAGGTTTAAATAGGAGAAACCCAGGAGTGGTCTCCAGGGACACTCTTTCTTGGTACTAGAAAGAGCCTTTTCCCCATGATCTCTGTGTGACATGGTGAATTGCGCCCTGGTCATGAGATCATCCAAAACAGCTTGAAGGAGAGGAAGTTGGTCTTTTGGGGGCTGAGCGATACCCCTTCCAACTGGGGGTGGGAGGAAGGTCAAAATCATCAAGTACCCTCTTTCTATTATGGAGAGGACCCACTTGTCTGTAGTGATGTCTCTCCACACTTGGGAGACAGTGAGAGAGCCTCAGTGAAAGAGAGACAGAAGGGAAGAGGGGGTGGATTCAAGAATGGCAGGTATTCACAGACTAACTCCCTGCTTTGAAACTGAGGCTTTGGTGCTGGTGAGTTGTGAAGGCAGGAGTTGATTGTTTCCTGGCAACCTTCCTGGTCTTGAAGAGGTAAGCGGGTGCTGAGCCCTTCCTAATAAACTGGGGTTTTGAGGGATAATTTCTGTGAAACTTGGGGATAGGAGATACAAACAAATGTCTTAAGTCCTGTAGCGCCTTCCCCTTTTGTTGCAGAATCTTAAAAATATGCATCCTTGGAGTCAAAGACAGCTGAATTGTCTAAATGTGCATTAAGTAATTTTGCCCTTAAATCATCTGTTAACGGCTGTAGTCATAGCCATGAATATCTTCTAAGGGGTAATGCAGCAGACCTACCTGAGGCTTCAGTGGCATCATTGCTGCACCTTATGGAGTGTCTAGTGACTTGGGAGGTCAAAGAAATGACTGGACAGTTGAGCTTTGGCTGTAGAATCAGGGATGTCCGACAGCTGTTTGGAGACTTTTTCTAAAAGAGCGAGGGCTTATTTGGACATACGGGTCTGACAGTTGATAACCGTGAATGCCAGGGTAGAAGATGTGTAGACCTTTTTGTCCAAACGTTCCATAGCCTTGTTGTTTGTCTGTAGGCAGGAAGGAAGGAGTTTGGAAGCCTTATCAGTAGAGATAGAGATAGTGCCTGGATTGGCTGCAGGGCATTTCACTAGAAATATAGATGTTTCAGGGACTTTGTAAAATCCATCAAGTCTGCGTGGAGCAGGGGGCTGACAGTCAGGGTTCAGGGAGGCTGCACTGAAAGCATCAAGGAATGCTGGCAGTACTGGGGGAATAGCTGAGGGGGCAGGGGAATCCATCTGGAGAAAATCATAGTACATTTTCTGTACCTCTGACATCTCAGATGAATCCCATTTAAAGCGCTCCCTTCATCATAGCAATGGTTTCCCCAAAAGTGAGACATTCTGCTGCAGAGTCTGCTTAAGCTGATTCTTCCTCTGGGGAAGCACAGCCAAGGAAAGAAGGGAGTTGGGAGGCATAAGAGAGTGAATCTTCTGAGAAAGACTCAAAAGATTCCTCCACTTCCACCTGGGGAGGGTCTAAGGCTTGGGGCCTTGGACTCAACAAAGGAGGTACTGGTGAAGCTGCAGTAGAAGCAGGTCTCAATGCCATAAATGCATTCAGGAAACTGAGTGTGAAAGTATGCCAATATGGTTGGCTTTCCCCAGAAGGAGAGGTATGTTTTCTCTTTTCTTTCCTCTTGAGGGAAGGCCTAGCAGGAGTCTGCGCAGGAGTAGGCCTAGGGTCTGAAGGCAATGAAGTACTGGAGGATCTGCCTGGTTAGCCAATGCAAGCCTGAGTTTGCCCTCGATGTCACAGACTGAAGTCTGCAGGGCCTTCGAGGACGTGCCCTCCACACAGGGTTCTGCGGCTTCCACATTGGTACTCTCTGTACCCATAAAGGCGGCAACCAATCGTTCTTTCAGGCCGTCAGCCACAGGATGAATGTCGGAAGACGGAGGCATAGCAACAGTTGCAAGCCTTGGAGTCTAGGCCTTTTTCTTGGGTGGCTCGGCGGGCAGATCAGATGTTCCCTCCATGCCTAATGTTAGCCATCTGAGACGCTGATTCTCGAGATACATATTCAAAGCATGGAATCTGCTAAGCAGACTTTTTGGGACAAAGGCCTGGTAAATGGTGTAGTCCTTATGGTCATGTGACAGCCCTAAGTAAAAGAGACAAGAGTTCCTGGGCATCCTTGTGGGGAATCAGACGTCCGCACTTACACTTAACTCTTTCTGGACGACATGAACAAGCACTAGCACGCAATGACACCAATAAAGGTTCGCCAATGGGGTACTTATCTTAAGATTGTAGATCTGACGGCTGGGACAGCAGGAATAGCTGGCAAACAACTGGCGGCAGAAAAGTTCTGAGGGATGGTGCGTGCAGACATCACTTTTATGGCCCACGTTCGTCTAGCCATGTCAGACATCCTCACGCACCTTGCAGTGACTGCAAACTTTTGAAGAATGGCTGGACGTTTGGGTAGCTAGCAAGAAGATGAAACCCAAGAGTACAGAATACTGCAACATGAGAATAGATGGACATCTTGTCTTACTGTGTAATATAAATGTAAGCCTTAAATCAATCACTTAAGTGCATTTTTTCCAGTGAAAATAAGCCAATAACCTAGAAATGAGTGACACACTTAAATCAGTGCAATAATGCAAGTATTTATTATTGTGTTTGTCAACTGTGTCTACAGAATTTTCTGTATTACTGTCATGTTAAATGTAGTCTATGTTTTTAATGCACACTGAGTCTGAAGAAAAGTTATTTCACTCAGTTTGTGAATCGAATTGAAAATGAAGTTTACTTTGACTTAATGGTTCTGCTGTTAAAGCAAGCACAAAAACAGTTTGAGATGTCATGTTCAAGCCCCAAGAAAGCCACACAAAAAGAATACAAGTCCCAGTGTGTTATCTGTTTGCCACAGTAGAGAGACACAATTTATTTTCTCTGACATCAGTCAAATGATACATGAAAGGTTCTCCCAATGGGGTAGTTAGCTTTCCAGAGTCTTTTTTCCCTGCTGCAGACTAACCGACCACTGACTGGCACTCTGCTTCGGGCTCCAACAGCAAGAATACTAAAATCATGGTGCTGGCAGACTTCCCTTATACCCAAGCACAGTGATATCAGATAAGGCGTCTGCCAGCTCCAGGAGGAGGGAAGCTATTCTCTGGTAGTCGGGCCAGCCAACGGCTTCCATAGTGGGAAATCCCAAAAGTTAGGGCTGCAACAGAGAGCGAAAGATGGTAAGAGTAAAGTGGGATCAGGTACTTCTTCCCACATAAAAAAATTTGAAGGGATGCTTGAGAGCTACGGTTAAGCCTCATATACTTATCACAAGGAGAAGACTACAAATCAAAGTGGAAAGAAATGATGTTGAAAAAAGTACAGTTGTGTACACTTACCATAAATGTAGATGTTAGAGTGTATTCACTGTTGCAGTCATCACATTTAGGGTAATCTGCTTGCAGTAGCCCTCAGCCAGCCTGATTAACAAAGTCTTGGGTCCTGCGTCGGTTGCTGTACCTTCTTCTGTGACGTCAGGGGTATAAAACATGCAGCTGACACCATTACATCAATTTTTCTTGCCCCAGATGTCAGGTACACCCTTAATGGGAAGCCATATAATCTATAAATATACACGGTTATACCTCCAACAAAAAAAGGAAATACAAAAAAAGCTTTTAAACATAGTAAAGGAGAGTAGATGTATAGCCAAAAAAAATAAGGGGGCTGGAGGTAGGGTAACCAGGACTGCAACAGTGAATACACTCGAACAGCTACATTTATGGTAAGTGTACACAACTGTACTATGTTCTTCGTGTTTCACTGTTGTAGTCATCACATTTGGGTAGATTCCCAAAGCTAAGGATGGGAGGAGGAATTCAGATAGCATTAGGACCAGCTATAAGGCCCTGCAAGGCTGCAGTGGCAAAGCCAGATCTGGATTTAGAGAAAATTGCCAGATGGTAATGCTTGGTGAAAGTATGTACAGAACTCCAGGTAGCAGCTTCTAGGATGTCCCTGGTAGGGACACCTCTGAGAAAGGCTGTAGAGGTAGATGCAACCCTGGTAGAGTGGGGTCTGATCCCCTGTGGGATAGGTTTTCCATGGTGCTTGTAGCAGAAATTAATGCAATGGCCTATCCATTTGGAAATGGTTTGCTTCGAAATAACCTTCCCCTCTGCCCCTGCAGCAAATGTCACCAGCAGTTGTTCAGATTTCCTGAGGTTTAGTCCTGTCCAAGTAGAATCTAAGTTGTCTGTGCACATCTAATGAGTGCAGTATCCGTTCCCCTTTGTTCTGTGGAGTAGGAAAGAAGGTTGGCAAATAAAAGGACTGATTAAGGGCCAGACTGGGCATGAAGGATGGATTGGTCCTGAGGGACAGCCTGTCTGCATGAAGGCTCCACTGACATAAGGGCCTGTAATTCAGATACCCTTCTTTCTGAAGTGATTGCTAAAAAGAATGCAGATTTCCAAGAAAGGAACTTTAAGTCTGCAGTAGCAGCTGGCTCGAAAGGGGGAAGAGCGAGTTTCTCCAATACAAGTTAAGGTCCCAGGCTGGAGTTGGAGCTCTCCTGGGTGGTCGTAAGTTTTGGGCCCTTCTGAGGAACTGCTTCAGCAGTGGATGAGAGAAAAGGGGAGGTTCTGTTTTATAGTGAACTGAAATTGCTGAGGCATGAACTTTGATAAGAAGAGGAGGACAGGCCCTTGTGAAGCACCTCAGCTAAGTGTTGTAAAATCTGAGGTAAATTGGGCACTGCTGTGTGCATCCCTTGAGATTGGTTCCAGGCACAGAATCTTTTCCATTTTTCCGCATAAGATCTTCTAGTACTAGGCCTCCTTGCCTCTAAAATGATATCCATCACTAGTTTACTGAGGGATGATAAAGGAGAGATTAGGTAATTAGCCAGGCTACTAGGTTCAGTGTTTGAAGCTGAGGGTGCAGAATCTGGTTCTCCTGCTAAGACAGTAGGGTAGAAGTCTGAGGCAGGTGCCATGGGGCCAACAGTGACACACTGCGCAAGAGGGGGTACCAATGTTGGCGTGGCCAATCTTGTGCAATCAAAATCGTCCTTGGTTTGTCTCGTTTGATCTTTAGTATTACTTTGGAGAGCAGAGGCAGAGAAGGAAAGGCATAAACTGATAGGATTTTCCAGCTGAAGGACAGATAATCCACTTTCCTAGCTTGTTTGTGGGGAGTCCTTGTGCAAAATTTGTCCAATTGATAGTTGTGGGGGGGGGGGAGGCAAAGAGGTCTATATCTGGGCTCCCCCATTTGCTTGTCAACATGTTGAAACTCCTTGGTTCCAGTTTCTACTAGTTTCTGCCTGAATTAGACAATCGTCCAGGTATGGGTATATTTGAATATTTCTTTGCCTGCAAAATGCAATAACTGGAGCTAGGCACTTTGTGAATACTCTGGGCACGGTAGATAAGCCAAAGGGCAGTGCAGACAATTGATAGTGCGTGTAGCCTGCTTTGAAGCATAGGTATCTTCTGCAAGATTCTCTGATTTGGATATGCAGGTATGTTACCTTTAAATCTTGTGTTGCCAACAAGGCGTCTTTGCCTAGCATAGGGAGTAACTGGTAAAGAGTCAGCATCTTGAATTTTGGAATCACCAAAAATGTGTTTAGAGTAGACAGGTTCAGGATAGGACGCCATGAATTGTCTTTTCTGGGTACCAGGAAAAGTCTAGAGTAGAAACCTTTTCCCTTTTCCTCTTCTGGTACCAAATGAATAGCTCCCATGCTTAAGAGAAAAAGTACTTGCTTTTGGGTCTCTGCCCACTGATTTGGGGGTAGATCTGGCCAACCGCTTGGTGTTGGTAACGTGTGGAAGTGAAATCTGTATCCCTAGGGCACTATATTTAAAACCCATTTGTCCTGGGTAATGAGTTCCCAGTTCTTTGCATAATGAGCAATCTTCCCCCCCAAAGGGGCAGTCAGTTGAGAAGTGCTTGGCAGTTTTAAAAAGAAGTCTTTGAGACAGTTTATCATAAGGGGGTACCCCCAGATTTGGAAGTGGAGGTCCCCCACTGCTTAGTCCTGTGCATACCCTGGGACTGAAGCCCAGGTGCTCTGCTGGATCTGGGTTTGGAGTGAGAAGGCCTGGAAAGGACCAATTCTTAGAGGGCCAATGCCTACTAAATCTTGGAGGTTGTACTTGTAAGAAATCTTTAACGGTTTGCATAGATTTAGCATTTTCCTCCACCTTTTTAAGAACTTCTTCAGCCTTGTTGCCAAAGAGGCGGTCCAGGTTTAAGGGAGTATCCAGTAATTTCGCTTTAACATGATCTGGCAAGGATTGCTCCTTAAGACAAGCATGCCTTCTAAGTACAGACCCAGTTACAGCAGCCCTGCAAGATGCCTCTGGTGAATCAAAACCACATTGCAAAGTATGTTTTCCAACTTGGTCAGCTGAATGCAGTAAATCCTGCAAATCCTTATTTTCAGCACAATCAGGAATCAACATAATTTTCTGTTTAAGCAATCCAACAATATACTGCTGATACTTTAGCATATGAAACTGGCAGTTTAAGGCCCTAATGGCCAAAGTTGTAGAAGTGTATACCTTCTTAACCCATCTTATCCAGCACCCTGGAGTCTCTATCAGAGGGGGTAGGATTTTTGTCAGTAGTAGCTTTAATGCCCTTGGGTCCCTGTGAAATGGTCTCAGGATCCATAGTAGGATTTTTAAAAAGGAACTTATGAGAGTCAGGAACCCTGTAATATCTATCAGGTTTTCTGGGAGCAGGAGTTAGAAAGTCAGGGGCCAAGCTAGATTCCAAAAAGACATCAACAATGTCTAGTACAGGAGGTATGGCTAAAGGCCTGTGCTGGGGCAGGAGTAAGAAATCCCTAAGCCTCTTTTTAGAATCAGAGAAATCCTGACTTTCCCAACGAAAACTCCCTGAGGGAATGCAAGGTTTCATCAAAATAAAAATCCTCTCGGGGGGATGCAGAGGGAATAGAGTCCTCAGCATCAGAATCCTCATAGGCAGATAAGGGTAAACCCTGGTCATCACAGAAAACAGAAAATTCAGAATCCTGGTCAGAAGCATCATAAGCAAACTCAGTCCTAGGTCTCAGAGTTGGAAGGTTGGCTTTCCCTGAATAAAGTAATAAGGTCTTCAGCCATTCTTATAATTTGTTATTTAGGCCCGGCCATGTGGACTGGGCGTCAGTTTTCTAGGCATGGTTCGAGTTTTAGGCCTTGAAGAAGAAGATGGCGTCAGTTTAATACACAACTCAGTAGGCCTGAATACACCCTCAGAAGCCGGTGCATGCACAGCGGCTCCAAACCCATCCAAGGTGGAGACATCCGCAGATTCCACAGTTGAAGCATCTCACAGCATACCGGACTCCGAATGGGTCTCAGTAGAGGCCTGCGAATCTGAAGTAGTGGGTATCCGGGGCTGGGAAAGCACCTCACTGAGTACCGGCGAGTTGGCGACTGGCTTAAGAGAAGCTTCGTCGGCAGCTTTGGACCTCAGCAGCCTGTCTCCAAGTCTAGCTGCATTTTTTCAGAATGTCGGTAGTCGGATGGCTTACCGAAGACATATCGGGATAATTGAACCGAGCACCAAAATATTTAGAAGCGTAACTATACAGACGATGGATAATTTGTGATTTAAATAAGGCACAAAACCAACAGCGAGGTACGTCATGGTCAGGGCCTATGCAAGGAATACAGTACGAATGAAAATCCTTGAGGTATTTGCTTTCCACAAGTAATGCAATTATTTACTTTTACTGACATCAGTTTAGAGCAAGAAAATGTTTCCCCAATGGGGTACTTAGCTTTTAGTTGAAGACTTTGGTTCTGAAACTCGAAAACAAAAATTTGGAGTCGGCCGACTGGCACTTGCAAACTGCTTCTGCTTCGGGCACCACACAGCAAGAAAGACTGATATAATGGCATCGGCTGCATGTTTTATACCCCTGACGTCACGGAAGATGGGACAGCAACTGACACAGGACCCAAGACTTTGTTAATCAGGCGGGCTGAGGGCTACTGCAAGCAGATAACCCTAAATGTGATGACTGCAACAGTGAAACACGAAGAACATCGAGGTGGTGATGTTCTTGGAATAAGGACAAAGTAGTACTTCTGGATGCAGGCACTTAAGGAGACCAGACACAATTATACAGAAAATTATATGTACGAAGTAGCAGAAAATATCTTGAGAACCAAGCCAACACAGGACTGGAGAAGAGAGGCTTTATCAAAAAGCATGACTGTAGGAAGCTCACAGAAAAAAGCAAGTTAGAGCTGGAATTTATTAGAGAAAAATCAGTAAAAGAACTAGGGAAGGAAAAGTCAGAGCGGGATGAGTTCAAGCAGAAGTTTGGACTGGAGGTTGTAGACTGTCTTCCCGACCAAGGATTGATAATATAGGCATAGAGAAAGAAACAGGGGGGTGTTAAGACCAGCTCTGGTTGAATTTATAGTTGTGTCTAGAACAGAAGCTGATAACAGAAAATGATGAGACCATATCACACTGCTTTAAAGCAAGCAAGCAAGATTCTAGCAGTAGAAAAGTACAGTTTTGTACTTACCATAAATGTAGATGTCCGAAAGAACAGTTTTGTACCTACCATAAATGTAGATGTCCGAACAGGATAGCATCTGCAGTCCTTACAAATGGGTTGTCCTGTCGTCAGGCAGCCCTTCGGTCGGCCGGATTCCAAAGTCTGGGTCTGGCCTCGGCTGGTGTCGCACTTCACCCGACGTCATCTCTGCTGGTCTTCGGGTATAAAGGCATCAGCCGACGCCATTTTCCTCAGTGTTTCTTGCCCCAGATGCCAGTTGCCCTCTTGGAAAGCTAAATTTTTGGGTAAATGCCAATGTTTCCAAAAAGTAGAAGGCAAACACAAAAAATAAGCATGTATGTACATATATACAAACAAATACACCATAAGAGATCCCCCCCCAGCTAGCTATTAGGTGGGTAAATACCCTAGGAGTACCACAGAGGGGAAGGAGGGTGGGTAATCCTGACTGCAGATGCTATCCTGTTCGGACATCTACATTTATGGTAGGTACAAAACTGTACTATGTCCTTCAAGGATGCATCTGCAGTCCTTACAAATGGGTAGAATACCATAGCCAAACTAGGGAGGAGGAAGAAGAATTATGGTGTAGTTAGGATCCCTTGCAAAACAGCAGTGGCAAACCCTGCTCGGGATCTAGAGTATAGAGGTAAGTTATAATGCTTGGCAAATGTATGCACGGAGGTCCAAGTAGCAGCCTCAATAATGTCCTTGGTAGCCACTCCTCGTAAGAAAGCTGTGGTAGTGGCTGTAGCCCTTGTAGAATGAGGCCTTATGTTCTGTGGAATTTGCTTTCCATGGTAGGAGTAACAGAATCTTATGCAATTTCCTATCCACTTGGAGATTGTCTGTTTGGAAATTGCTTTTCCTTCCCTTCCTGTTGCATAAGCTACTAGAAGCTGGTCAGTTTTTCTATTGCCCTTGGTTCTGTCCAGGTAGTAGCGCAACTGTCTATGTACATCCAAGGTATGCAGCAGTCTTTTCCCCCTGTTCTGTGGATTGGGAAAGAAGGTAGGTAGGTGGATTGCCTGGTTTAGAGACACTCTGGATACCACCTTAGGCATAAATGTAGGATTAGTTCTCATGGACACTCTATCTTGATGGAAGATTAGGAAGGGTTGTACTGCCATTAAGGCCTGTAGTTTCAAAACCCTTCTTGCTGAAGTAATTGCCAGTAGGAAAGCAGTTTTCCAGGATAGGTGTTGAAGATCTGCTGTTGCTGCTGGTTCAATGGAGGGAGTGTCAATTTTTCTAGCACAAAGTTCAAGTCCCATGCTGGTAATGGTGGTTTCCTAGGAGGTTTTACATTCTTGATTCCTCTGAGGAACTGCCTGAGTAGAGGATGTGAGAAGACAGGGGATCAAGCTGTATTCTGCAGAAATAGCTGATGCATGTATCTTGATGGAGGAATAGGACAGGCCTGTATGGAGAAGCTCTGCCAAATACTCCAGGATGTTGGCAATATCTATCTTTGACACATCTTTCCCTCTTTCAGTACTCCAAATGACAAACCTTTTCCATTTTCCTGCATAGTTCCTTCTTGTTGAAGGTCTGCGGGCCTCAAGGATAATGTCTTTAACCCTTTGGGATAAATCTGGGTTAGTTGCTCTTATGTAATGTTCCAGGCAGTCAGTTGCAGAGTTTTCAGGTTTGGATGCAGGATGTTGTAGTCGCTCTGAGTTAACATCAAAGGAATCAGGGGTAGTGTCCACGTTCCCCCCCGAGACATGCTCCTCAGCAATGGATACCAATGTTGTCTTGGCCAATTTGGAGCTATCAGAATTATCCTTGGACGTTCCTCTTTGATTTTCAGTAGTACCTTGTGCATCAAAGGAAGAGGTGGAAATGCATATGCTGTCAGGCCTTTCCAACTGAAGGATAGAGAGTCCACCTTCCAAGCAAGTGGGTGGTATGTCCTTGTGCAGAATTTCTTGAGCTGGTGATTGAGTGGGGATGCGAATAGGTCTATTTGTGGCATTCCCCATTTCTTTGTGATGGCCTTGAAGATGTCCAGGTGTAGCATCCATTCGTGAGCATCCGAGGTAGTTCTGCTTAACATGTCTGCTAGGATGTTTTCTTTTCCCGGTACAAATATTGCCTGTAACTGAATGTTGTAGCTCAGAGCCATATTCCATAGGTCCAGAGCCATTCGGCATAGGGGGTATGAATGAGTGCCTCCCTGTTTGTTGATGTACCACATGACTGTGGTGTTGTCTGTCCTTTTAATCAATTGGCCTTCTTTGAGGAATGGTCTGAAATTCTGGATTGCTAGTTTTACTGCCAGCATTTCTTTTTGATTTATGTGCAGGTGCAGCTGATCTGGAGTCCATAAGCCTTGAATGCATTTGTCCAGCATGTGGGCCCCCCAACCTAGGTCTGAGGCGTCCGTTGTGATGGTTTGGCTTGTTTGAATGTTGTGGAAGGACAAACCTGGGTTTGACTGGCATGCTTGAGCCCACCATAGGAACTCTTGTTTCAGGCATGGGATTAGTGGTATTTCAGTTTCTAAGCTGTGCCTGTGTTGAGACCATAAATTCTTTAGGTACCACTGTAGCTTTCTCATATGCAGTCTGGCATGGGGGACCAGGATTATGCAGGATGCCATGAAGCCCAAGGCCTGCAGTACTTTCCTTGCTGTTAGTTTGTTCTGCTTTGTTAATGCCAAGAAGTAAAGAGGAAGTTGTTCTTGTTTTTCTGCAGTTAGGAATGCCATCTGTTTTACTGTGTCCAATTCTGCACCCAAGAATGTTCTTGTTTGGGATGGTATCAGTCTTGACTTTTTTAAATTGACTGTGTATCCCAGGGCTTGTAGTAAGCAAATGACTCTTTGTAAGTCTTGTGTCAGCTTGCTTTTGTTGTCCGCTTGTATCAGGCAGTCGTCCAGGTATGGGTAAATTTGGATTCCCTGTAGCCTGCAATGAGCGATTACTGATGCCAGGCATTTCGTGAACACTCTGGGTGCAGTAGATAAGCCAAAGGGCAATGCTGAGAATTGATAATGCTCTGATCCTGCAAGAAATCTGAGGTATCTTCTGCAATTTGGTCGTATGGGGACGTGCAGGTATGCCTCCTTGAGATCTAGAGTTACCAGCCAACACTCCTTGCCCAGCATGGGAAGAAGTTGCTGTAGGGTCAGCATTTTGAATTTTGGAACAATGATGAATGTGTTTAAAGCGGACAGGTTGAGAATAGGTCTCCAACTTTTCTCTTTTCTTGGTACTAGGAAGAGTCTGGAGTAAAATCCTTTGCCCTGTTCTGTAGGTGGTACCCTTTCCACAGCTCTCATCTTTGTTAATTGAGCTATTTGTTTTAGAGCTTCTGTCTTTTGATTTGGTGGTAGGTTTGGCATTCCTCTCTTTACTGGTAAGGTGTGGAAATGAAACCTGTAGCCTTGGTCTATAGTTTGCAAAATCCACTTGTCTCTTGTGATATAGTGCCAATTTTTTGAAAATAAGGCTAACTTTCCGCCTAAGGGTGCTGCTATTTGTTCCCTGGTAGGCGGTGTCAGAGCCAAGTCACTGTGATTGTCCTGTTGCAGTGGTAGTGGTTGTGTCTGTGCCTCGTTGGTTATTGCCTTGCCACCGGCGTCCTCTGTAGGCACCTCCTCTGGATTGATTTCTGCCTCTGGAACGTCTATTCCTGCCTCTCTGAGATTTAGAGGAGTCTGGAAAGGACCAATTTTTGGAAGGCCAGTTCCTGCTAAACCTTGGGGGCTGAACCTGTAAGAAATCTTTAACTGTTTGTACAGATTTTGCCTTCTCTTCCATTTTCTTCATTACTTGTTGGGCAGGAGAACCAAATAGACTGACCTTATCCATAGGAGCATCTAATAGCTTTGCTTTAACATGATCCGGCAAGACCTGTTCTTTCAACCATGCATGCCTTCTTATAACTGTGCCAGTCATGGCTGATCTAAATGAAGCCTCCAGTGCATCATAGCCACATTTTAAAGAATGGTTACTAACCTGCTGAATGTTATTCACCATTTCTAAAACATATTTCTTATCTAAGGAATCATCAGAGGACAGTTTCTTAGTTAACTGATCAAGCATAAACTCTTGGTATTGGATCATATGAAACTGACAGTTCAAAGCTCTAGCTGAGAGAGTAGCAGAGGTGTATACTTTTTACCCCATCTCTAAGGACCTGGATTCCCTTTCAGAAGGGAGAGGGTTTTTCGCTGAGGTCGAAGCTACTGCCTTAGGCCCCTGGGAGATAGTCTCAGGATCTGCAAGAGGAGCCTTGTATAAGTGGTGATGAGTGTCCGGTACCCTGTAAAACTTATCGGGCTTGGCAGAGGCTGGATGTAAAGTATCAGGAGCAGTGCAAGCATCATTAAATGCATCATCCACAACAGGAAGAACTGGAGGTATAGCTAAGGGCCTATGTTGCGGTAAGTGTAGAAAGGTCCTAAGCCTTTTTCTTGAATCTGAGAAATCTTGTCCCTGCCATTGGAATTGCTCTCTCATGGCATGTAAGGTTTCCCCAAAGGAAAATTCCTCTGGTGGAGAGGCAGAAGGTATAGATTCTTCAGCATCGGAATCTTCATAAGTAGAAAAAGGAGCCTCTGGATGGTCTGTATTGTCTGAATCATCAGAAGAGTCATCTGAAGACACTGGCTCAGGGGGCTCTACTCTAGGTCTCTCTTCTGGAGGTTGAGAGGCCCTGTCTGGGTGAGATTGGGATCCCCTTATTAAAGAGATGAGATCCTCTGCCAGAGTAAGCATTTGGGAACTGGAACTGGGCCTGTGAGAGGGGGGCTTAACAGGCACAGACTTAGCAGTTTTGGCTGCTTTAGCCCTGGCAAAGGCCTTTATAGACATGGCTGCAGGAGGCCTAGCAGCACCACGTGCTGGGGTAGAGACATCCAACTAGAGAAACCACATTAGTAGGCAAAACTTCAGAGGCCGATTCAACTAGGGTAGCAGGGGCCTCGGTAGTAGTCATGGATTCGGCTGAAGATTGACCCGTTTGCTCGGTTTCGGCCGAAACCGAGACACTCGCGGTTTGCTTAACCGTGGTTTCGGCCGAAACCGCTGACCGCGAGTGTCGGTCTTTTTCTTTGCGTTTCTTAATTTGAGAAGTCGGAGGATCCGCCGGCATAATGTACGCAAAATCTGAGCCGAAAAACTGTTCAGCAAACTCCGACCGACGCCTAAGCGTTCGTCGGTTGAAGGAAGCACAGGCTAAACAGGCTGCTACGTCGTGGTCTGGGCCTAAACAAGGTAAGCAGTAAGAGTGGAAATCTTTATGAGGTATTTGTTTCCCACAAGTTAAACAGTTATTCACTTTTTCTGACATCGGCTGAGGCAAAAAAGAGTCCCCAACAGGGTACTTAGCTTTTAGAAGTCTTGAGTAGTATTCGGTAGTAGTAATCTCTGGATCTGACCGACCGGCACTTGCGAACAGCTTCTACTGGCACCACGGCAAGAAAGACTGAGGAAAATGGCGGCTGATGCCTTTATACCGAAGACCAGCAGAGATGACGTCGGGTGAAGTGACACCAGCGAGGCCAGACCCAGACTTTGGAATCCGGCCGACCGAAGGGCTGCCTGACGACAGGACAACCCATTTGTAAGGACTGCAGATGCATCCTTGAAGGACATCAGGATAGCATCTGCAGTCCTTACAAATGGGTTGTCCTGTCGTCAGGCAGCCCTTTGGTCGGCCGGATTCCAAAGTCTGGGTCTGGCCTCGGCTGGTGTCGCACTTCACCCGACGTCATCTCTGCTGTCTTCGGGTATAAAGGCATCAGCCGACGCCATTTTCCTCAGTGTTTCTTGCCCCAGATGCCAGTTGCCCTCTTGGTAAGCTAAATTTTTGGATAAATGCCAATGTTTCCAAAAAGGTAGAAGGCAAACACAAAAAATAAGCATGTATGTACATATATACAAACAAATACACCATAAGAGATCCCCCCCAGCTAGCTATTAGGTGGCTAAATACCCTAGGAGTACCACAGAGGGGAATGAGGGAGGGTAATCCTGACTGCAGATGCTATCCTGTTCGGACATCTACATTTATGGTAGGTACAAAACTGTACTATGTCCTTCAAGGATGCATCTGCAGTCCTTACAAATGGGTAGAATACCATAGCCAAACTAGGGGAGGAGGAAGAAGAATTATGGTGTAGTTAGGATCCCTTGCAAAACAGCAGTGGCAAACCCTGCTCGGGATCTAGAGTATAGAGGTAAGTTATAATGCTTGGCAAATGTATGCACAGAGGTCCAAGTAGCAGCCTCAATAATGTCCTTGGTAGCCACTCCTCGTAAGAAAGCTGTGGTAGTGGCTGTAGCCCTTGTAGAATGAGGCCTTATGTTCTGTGGAATTTGCTTTCCATGGTAGGAGTAACAGAATCTTATGCAATTTCCTATCCACTTGGAGATTGTCTGTTTGGAAATTGCTTTTCCTTCCTTCCTGTTGCATAAGCTACTAGAAGCTGGTCAGTTTTCTATTGCCCTTGGTTCTGTCCAGGTAGTAGCGCAACTGTCTATGTACATCCAAGGTATGCAGCAGTCTTTCCCCCCTGTTCTGTGGATTGGGGAAGAAGGTAGGTAGGTGGATTGCCTGGTTTAGAGACACTCTGGACACCACCTTAGGCATAAATGTAGGATTAGTTCTCATGGACACTCTATCTTGATGGAAGATTAGGAAGGGTTGTACTGCCATTAAGGCCTGTAGTTCCGAAACCCTTCTTGCTGAAGTAATTGCCAGTAGGAAAGCAGTTTTCCAGGATAGGTGTTGAAGATCTGCTGTTGCTGCTGGTTCGAATGGAGGGAGTGTCAATTTTTCTAGTACAAAGTTCAAGTCCCAGGCTGGTAATGGTGTTTTCTTAGGAGGTTTTACATTCTTGATTCCTCTAAGGAACTGCCTGAGTAGAGGATGTGAGAAGACAGGGGGATCGAAGCTGTATTCTGCAGAAATAGCTGATGCATGTATCTTGATGGAGGAATAGGACAGGCCTGTATGGAGAAGCTCTGCCAAATACTCCAGGATGTTGGCAATATCTATCTTTGACGCATCTTTCCCTCTTTCAGTACTCCAAATGACAAACCTTTTCCATTTTCCTGCATAGTTCCTTCTTGTTGAAGGTCTGCGGGCCTCAAGGATAATGTCTTTAACCCTTTGGGATAAATCTGGGTTAGTTGCTCCTATGTAATGTTCCAGGCAGTCAGTTGCAGAGTTTTCAGGTTTGGATGCAGGATGTTGTAGTTGCTCTGAGTTAACATCAAAGGAATCAGGGGTAGTGTCCACGTTCCCCCCCGAGACATGCTCCTCAGCAATGGGTACCAATGTTGTCTTGGCCAATTTGGAGCTATCAGAATTATCCTTGGACGTTCCTCTTTGATTTTCAGTAGTACCTTGTTCATCAAAGGAAGAGGTGGAAATGCATATGCTGTCAGGCCTTTCCAACTGAAGGATAGAGAGTCCACCTTCCAAGCAAGTGGGTGGTATGTACTTGTGCAGAATTTCTTGAGCTGGTGATTGAGTGGGGATGCGAATAGATCTATTTGTGGCATTCCCCATTTCTTTGTGATGACCTTGAAGATGTCCGGGTGTAGCATCCATTCGTGAGCATCCGAGGTAGTTCTGCTTAACATGTCTGCTAGGATGTTTTCTTTTCCCGGTACAAATATTGCCTGTAACTGAATGTTGTAGCTCAGAGCCATATTCCATAGGTCCAGAGCCATTCGACATAGGGGTATGAATGAGTGCCTCCCTGTTTGTTGATGTACCACATGACTGTGGTGTTGTCTGTCCTTATCATCAATTGGCCTTCTTTGAGGAATGGTCTGAAATTCTGGATTGCTAGTTTTACTGCCAGCATTTTTTTTTTATTTATGTGCAGGTGCAGCTGGTCTGGAGTCCATAAGCCTTGAATGCATTTGTCCAACATGTGGGCCCCCAACCTAGGTCTGAGGCGTCCGTTGTGATGGTTTGGCTTGCTTGAATGTTGTGGAAGGACAAACCTGGGTTTGCCTGGCATGTTTGAGCCCACCATAGGAATTCTTGTTTCAGGCATGGGATTAGTGGTATTTCGGTTTCTAAGCTGTGCCTGTGTTGAGACCATAAATTCTTTAGGTACCACTGTAGCTTTCTCATATGCAGTCTGGCATGGGGACCAGGATTATGCAGGATGCCATGAAGCCCAAGGCCTGCAGTACTTTCCTTGCTGTTAGTTTGTTCTGCTTTGTTAATGCCAAGAAGTAAAGAGGAAGTTGTTCTTGTTTTTCTGCAGTTAGGAATGCCATCTGTTTTACTGTGTCCAATTCTGCACCCAAGAATGTTCTTGTTTGGGATGGTATCAGTCTTGACTTTTTTAAATTGACTGTGTATCCCAGGGCTTGTAGTAACCAAATGACTCTTTGTAAGTCTTGTGTCAGCTTGCTTTTGTTGTCCGCTTGTATCAGGCAGTCATCCAGGTATGGGTAAATTTGGATTCCCTGTAGCCTGCAATGAGCGATTACTGATGCCAGGCATTTCGTGAACAATCTGGGCGCAGTAGATAAGCCAAAGGGCAATGCTGAGAATTGATAATGCTCTGATCCTGCAAGAAATCTGAGGTATCTTCTGCAATTTGGTCGTATGGGGACGTGCAGGTATGCCTCCTTGAGATCTAGAGTTACCAGCCAACACTCCTTGCCCAGCATGGGAAGAAGTTGCTGTAGGGTCAGCATTTTGAATTTTGGAACAATGATGAATGTGTTTAAAGCGGACAGGTCAAGAATAGGTCTCCAATTTTTCTCTTTTCTTGGTACTAGGAAAAGTCTGGAGTAAAATCCTTTGCCCTGTTCTGTAGGTGGTACCCTTTCCACAGCTCTCATCTTTGTTAATTGAGCTATTTGTTTTAGGGCTTCTGTCTTTTGATTTGGTGGTAGGTTTGGCATTCCACTTTTTACTGGTAAGGTGTGGAAACGAAACCTGTAGCCTTGGTCTATAGTTTGCAAAATCCACTTGTCTCTTGTGATATAGTGCCAGTTTTCTGAAAATAAGGCTAACTTTCCACCTAAGGGTGCTGCTATTTGTTCCCTGGTAGGAGGTGTCAGAGCCAAGTCACTGTGATTGTCCTGTTGCAGTGGTAGTGGTTGTGTCTGTGCCTCGTTGGTTATTGCCTTGCCACTGGCGTCCTCTGTAGGCACCTCCTCTGGATTGATTTCTGCCTCTGGAACGTCTATTCCTGCCTCTCTGAGATTTAGAGGAGTCTGGAAAGGACCAATTTTTGGAAGGCCAGTTCCTGCTAAACCTTGGGGGCTGAACCTGTAAGAAATCTTTAACTGTTTGTACAGATTTTGCCTTCTCTTCCATTTTCTTCATTACTTGTTGGGCAGGAGGACCAAATAGACTGACCTTATCCATAGGAGCATCTAATAGCTTTGTTTTAACATGATCCGGCAAGACCTGCTCTTTCAACCATGCATGCCTTCTTATAACTGTGCCAGTCATGGCTGATCTAAATGAAGCCTCCAGTGCATCATAGCCACATTTTAAAGAATGGTTACTAACCTGCTGAATGTTATTCACCATTTCTAAAACATATTTCTTATCTAAGGAATCATCAGAGGACAGTTTCTTAGTTAACTGATCAAGCATAAACTCTTGGTATTGGATCATATGAAACTGACAGTTCAAAGCTCTAGCTGAGAGAGTAGCAGAGGTGTATACTTTTTTACCCCATCTCTCTAAGGACCTGGATTCCCTTTCAGAAGGGAGAGGGATTTTCGCTGAGGTCGAGGCTACTGCCTTAGGCCCCTAGGAGATAGTCTCAGGATCTGCAAGAGGAGCCTTGTATAAGTGGTGATGAGTGTCCGGTACCCTGTAAAATCTATCGGGCTTGGCAGGGGTTGGAGGTAAAGTATCAGGAGCAGAGCAAGCATCATTGAATGCATCATCCACAACAGGAAGAACTGGAGGTATAGCTAAGGGCCTATGTTGCGGTAAATGTAGAAAGGTCCTAAGCCTTTTTCTTGAATCTGAGAAATCTTGTCCCTGCCATTGGAATTGCTCTCTCATGGCATGTAAGGTTTCCCCAAAGGAAAATTCCTCTGGTGGAGAGGCAGAAGGAATAGATTCTTCAGCATCGGAATCTTCATAAGTAGAAAAAGGAGCCTCTGGATGGTCTGTATTGTCTGAATCATCAGAAGAGTCATCTGAGGACACTGGCTCAGGGGGCTCTGCTCTAGGTCTCTTTTCTGGAGGTTGAGAGGCCCTGTCTGGGTGAGATTGGGATCCCCTTATTAAAGAGATGAGATCCTCTGCCAGAGTAAGCATTTGGGAACTGGAACTGGGCCTGTGAGAGGGGGGCTTAACAGGCACAGACTTAGCAGTTTTGGCTGCTTTAGCCCTGGCAAAGGCCTTTATAGACATGGCTGCAGGCCTAGCAGCACCACGTGCTGGGGTAGAGACATCCAAAGGGATGGTGTCCGATAATTCTAGAGAAACCACATTAGTAGGCAAAATTTCAGAGGCCGATTCAACTAGGGTAGCAGGGGCCTCGGTAGTAGTCATGGATTCGGCTGAAGATTGACCCGTTTGCTCAGTTTCGGCCGAAACCGAGACACTCGCGGTTTGCTTAACCGTGGTTTTGGCCGAAACTGCGGACCGCGAGTGTCGGTCTTTTTCTTTGCGTTTCTTAACAATTTGAGAAGTCGGAGGATCCGACGGCATAATGTACGCAAAATCTGAGCCGAAAAACTGTTCAGCAAACTCCGACCGACGCCTAAGCATTCGTCGGTAGAAGGAAGCACAGGCTAAACAGGCTGCTACGTCGTGGTCTGGGCCTAAACAAGGTAAGCAGTAAGAGTGGAAATCTTTATGAGGTATTTGTTTCCCACAAGTTAAACAGTTATTCACTTTTTCTGACATCGGCTGAGGCAAGAAAGAGTCCCCAACGGGGTACTTAGCTTTTTAGAAGTCTTCGAAATAGTATTCGGTAGTAGTAATCTCTGGATCTGGCCGACCGGCACTTGCGAACGGCTTCTGCTTCGGGCGCCACGCGGCAAGAAAGACTGAGGAAAATGGCGTCGGCTGATGCCTTTATACCCGAAGACCAGCAGAGATGACGTCGGGTGAAGTGCGACACCAGCCGAGGCCAGACCCAGACTTTGGAATCCGGCCGACCGAAGGGCTGCCTGACGACAGGACAACCCAGTTGTAAGGACTGCAGATGCATCCTTGAAGGACATCTGCAGCTATGACGTCGGGTGAAGTGCGACAGCAGAGGCCAGACCCAGACTTTGGAATCAGTCCGACCGAAGGGCTGCCTGACAACAGGACAACCCATTTGTAAGGACTGCAGATGCATCCTTGAAGGACATCAATGGTGTACAAGTTAAGTCACAAATTCTTATCACATTCCAGTGCTGTTCAAGAGTTCTACTGAAGCATTTCTAAGGAATTGTGATAACAGACTTAAGCAGCTCACGAATTGCACATCACTACCTGTATATATTTCCACAACAAACATTCCATACCTTCACGTTAACTTCAAGGGATTTGTCTTGTATTGCCTTCAAGCAGGCTGCATTAATATTGACATCTTCATCTCCCGATGTATCATATAAAACAACAAGAGGGATAGCGCTTCTTTCCAATATTTCCACCAGAAGTATCTTTCCACAGGCAACAGTCTCAAATTCCTTTACAACTGCTGGATTGTCACAAAATGCCTCAAGTCCTGCATGTAGAAAAATTAACTCATTACATATTGTAAACACCTTTGTTTTAAAAAGACTAAATACACAGCTATGTGAGCAACTCACCACAAAGTACAGTTTTGTACCTACCATAAATGTAGATGTCCGATAGATATGCAACTGCAGTCATAACATATGGGTTGTCCTGCCTCAGGCAGCCCTCGGTCGGCCGAATTCCAAAGTCTGGGTCCGACGTCGGCTGATGTCGCATTTCTCTCCGACGTCAAAGCGGCTGGAGTATATAAGCATCAGCCGACGCCATCTTCCTCAGTGTTTCTTGCCCCAGATGCCAGGTGCCCTCCAATGAAGGCTGTAATCAAATTGAAAGACAAAAATAGGTTTCCAGACAATAAATAAGCAATAAACAGATACACCATAACAGATATCCCCAGCTAAGGATAATAGGGATAGGAGTGGACCCAAGGCATAGAGGGGAAGGAGGGAGGGAAAACCCGACTGCAGTTGCATATCTATCGGACATCTACATTTATGGTAGGTACAAAACTGTACTATGTCCTTCAAGAATGAAACTGCAGTCATAACATATGGGTAGAATACCATAGCTTAGCTGGGGGAGGTGGAATGCTCTAAGAAAAGGATGGTGTAGCTATCAATCCCTGCAGGACTGCCGAAGCAAAGTCTGCTCTGGATCTGGAATATAAAGGGAGGTTGTAGTGTTTGGAGAATGTATGCATGGAGCTCCATGTAGCAGCTTCTAGAATGTCTTTTGTAGGCACCCCTCTTAAGAATGCTGTAGAGGTGGCTGTAGCTCTGGTGGAGTGTGGTCTGACATTGGCTGGTACACTCTTTCCATGGAAGGAATAACAGAATCTGATGCAATGTCCAATCCATTTTGAAATAGTCTGTTTGGAAATTGCTTTTCCTTGTACTCCAGGGGCGTAAGCTACAAAAAGCTGATCAGACTTCCTATTGGTCTTGGTTCTGTCCAGGTAGCAGCGAAGTTGTCTGTGAATGTCCAAGGTATGCAACAGTCTTTCACCTTTGTTCTCAGGATTGGGAAAGAAAGTAGGCAGGTGAATTGCTTGATTTAAAGAAACCCTAGATACCACTTTCGGCAGAAAGGTAGGGTTGGTTCGTAGGGAGACTCTGTCTCTGTGAAATGTTATGAACGGTGGTATTGCCATTAGGGCCTGTAATTCCGAAACCCTTCTTGCTGAGGTAATTACCAACAGGAAAGCTGTCTTCCATGAGAGAAATTGTAGGTCCACAGAAGCTGCTGGCTCAAAGGGGGGTAGAGTCAGTTTTTCTAGGACAAAGTTGAGGTCCCAAGCTGGTACTGGAGCCTTTCTTGGTGGCTTTATATTCTTGATTCCCCTAAGGAATTGCCTTAAAGGATGTGAAAACACAGGTGGATCAGTGTTGTATCTAGCTGAAATAGCTGAAGCATGTATTTTTATGGAAGAATATGAGAGTCCATTCTGTAGCATATCTGCCAAATATTCCAGAATGAGTGGGATGTTCAATAATGATGCATCATGACCCTTGCTGGTATTCCAAATGCTGAATCTCTTCCATTTTGCTGAGTAAACCTTTCTGGTGGATGGTCTTCGGGCTTCTGTTAGTATCCGCTGAACTTCCTTGGAGAGAGATAGATTGAGGTTATTCATGGGATCTCACAAGCTGTTAGCTGCAGCGTCTGAATGTTGGGATGTACTGTCTTGAAGTTGTGTTGAGTCAAAAGTTGGGGCCATTGGGGAAGGGCCCACTTTTGTTGTGACATATGCTCCGTAGTAGTGGGTACCAGTGCTGTCTTGGCCAGTCTGGAGCTATTAGGATCCCTTGGGCTTCTCTGCTTTGATCTTTAGTAATACTGTGGTCATCAGTGGCAGAGGTGGGAATGCATAGATTTTTAGGAAGTTCCAGTTGAATGAGAGAGCATCTATTTTCCATGCTTGTGGATGATATGTCCTTGAACAGAACTTTTGTAGATGATGATTGAGGTGGGAGGGAAATAGGTCTACTTCTGGCCTGCCCCATGTCGAGGTGAGTCGTATGAAGATTTCTGGATGTAACCTCCACTCGTGGGGGTCTAGGAAATTCCTGCTTAGGCTGTCCGCCAGCACATTGTCTTTGCCTGGAACAAACTGGGATTGCAACTGTATGTTTAAACTCAGTGATTTTTCCCAAAGATCCATCGTCAGTCTGCAAAGGGGGTAAGAATGGGTGCCCCCCTGCTTGTTTATGTACCACATTCACAGTGGTGTTGTCTGTCCGTATTAGCAGGTGGCCTTGCTGAAGTTTTTGTTGAAAGGCCTCAATGGCATGCATTACTGCCAGCATTTCTTTTTGGTTGATATGCAGATGTGTTTCCTTTGGAGACCATTGCCCTTGAATACATCTGCCCTCCATGTGCGCCCCCCCATCCAAGGTCTGAGGCGTCTGTGGTCATGGTCTGTGTTATTTGAGGTTTTTTGAACGACATACCTGTGTTTGCCTGGCTTACCGAGGCCCACCATAGAAATTCCTTTTGTAGGCATGGAATGAGCGGTACGGTTGTCTCTAGGTTGTTGCTGTGTTGAGACCATAAACTTTTTAGGTACCACTGAAGCTTTCTCATGTGTAGTCTTGCTAATGGAACCAGGAGAATGCAGGATGCCATGTAACCCAGGGCCTGTAGGAATCTCCTTGCAGTCATCTGGGTGAGCTTTGCCAAACCTTTGAAATAATGAGTTAACTTCTTTTGCTTGTCTTCTGTCAGGTAAGCCATTTGAGAGGCTGTGTCTAGTTTGGCTCCTAAGAAGGTTATTTGCTGGGATGGCTGAAGTCTTGACTTTTGGAAGTTGACTGTGTAGAGCCTGTAGCAATTGTATGACATAATTCAAGTTTTTTGTCAAAATCAGTTTGTCGTCCGCTTGTATGAGGCAGTCGTCCAGGTACGGGTAAATTTGGATCCCCTGGAGCCTGCAATGAGCAATTACTGAAGCCAGGCATTTCGTGAATACTCTAGGCGCAGTAGATAAGCCAAATGGCAATGCTGAGAATTGATAATGCTCTGGCCCTGCAAGAAATCTGAGGTATCTTCTGCAGCTGTGTCTGATAGGGACATGCAGGTATGCCTCCTTGAGGTCCAGAGTAATCAGCCAAGACCCCTTGCCCAGCATGGGAAGGAGTTGCTGTAGAGTCAGCATTTTGAACTTTGGTACTATGAGAAAAGTGTTTAATGCGGACAAATCCAGTATTGGTCTCCATTGAGTTTCTTTTCGGGGAACAAGGAACAGTCTTGAATAAAACCCCTGGCCTTGTTCTTGTTGTGGAACTTTTTCTATTGCTTTGATCTGAGCAAGCAGATAAATTTGCTTGATAGCCTCTGCCCTCTGGTTTTGTGGTAGGTTTGGCATGCCTTGTTTTCTTGGCAAGGTATGAAAGTGGAACCTATAACCTTGGTCTATAATGTCCAAAATCCATTTGTCCTTTGTCAATCTGTGCCAATTGTCTGAAAACAGAGATAATTTTCCGCCCAAAGGAGCTTCTGTTTGCTCCTTGGTCAGCGGAAGTAGAGGAAAGTCATTGAGGTTGTCCCTGTGGGGCAGGAGAAACCCCTGTGTCACTTCTTTGATTTGCTGGTTGCCATTGTCGTCCCCTGTAGGAACCTCTGTATTGTCCTCTTCCTCGGCCACGCCTGTTTTTGCCCCTTTGAAATCTTTCAGGATTAGGAAAGGACCAGTTTTTAAAAGGCCAATTCCTGCTGAATCTGGGTGGCTGAACCTGGAGGAAATCTTTGACTTTGAAATCTTTGAAACAGTGTTGGATTTCTCACTTGGTCGTATTGCTTGGATTATCTTCTTTTTTATTTTTGGTTGTGCATATATTCATGGCTAGTGATCCTTCACTAAATGTGCCTAGGATTTTTAGGCAAGATTCATCTAATTCAAATCAAACTACTATGGAACAATATACTACACCAGTTGGTGAACGTTTAAACGTGAATGGAATACAAGATGAGCAAGTTACTTTCTGGCAGAAATTTTTACAAAAAGAACAACAGAGAAGGTTGGCCAATCCATTTTCTTATATTGGACAACGAATAGGTAATTCTTTACCCTCAGATATGAGAGAGACATTTGACAAGTTAGATAAACTTATGGCCAAAGAGTTGGCAACGTATCTTAATTGTTTAAGTCTGCAAAGATACTTGGAATTGAATATCACTCCTAGGGGCCTACGTGCCTTTAAACATCCCACTACACCGTTCGATCTACAGGATGAAATTGATAAGGCATTTCATAAGAGATGGGTAACAGCTGCCCACCAGTGCTCCATTGAGTGGGTTAATATCCTAGTGGAGCGCAATAAAGTTAAACAAGCCAAACTCAAAATTGACATAAGTAATACTTCTGAAATGTTAGCTGAAGCGATAGGCACAGCTCGTATGGAACAGTGCCTTAAAGACATACAAAATAAGCTTATTGAATTAGAAAAAGACTTGCTCGATGTTAAAAAGTATAAATTAAATCGAGATATTAAAGACTATGCAGCTGATTCAGCATTTTCACGTCCAATCAATAAAAAAAGACGTCAGAATGTACGCTTTGCAGAGCAGGAGAGACCTCAGCGTAATGGCGGAACATACACATATTCAGGCGCTTCCATTGAATGGGAGAGTGAACCAGGGGAAGGCGGTGACTTTCCTAGTCTGCCAGCAGCACAGAATCCTGTTGAGTTCCAGCAGTCGTTTCGGAGAGGAAAACGGAATGGTTTCGGAGATGGTGAGCGATACAGAGAGAACGACAGGGAAGCGGAACATGGACAGAGAACATTTGCAGGTGCATATACGACAACGCAAAGGTACAAACGAACCAGAAGAAACTAGTGACAATTTTCCTGTAGTTAATGATGATAATAATGTGGATTCTTCTTATATCATTAATTTATGTGGGATGGACTTAAGTAATGAGACTGTTTCAGTTTTGAATAATGGCCTAAAATTCATTCCAACTGTATTGCCTCGTGAACATGTCTTAAAAAGTGATACCTAAAAGTTCATACGAAAATTGCATTTGGCTGCTTTTTTTCATGGTAAAAGTGTTTTCAATTCTTGTGATGAAAATAGTATGATGGTTTCTATTACTTCTTCGGATGATAGTTTTTATTCTTGTTCATCAGATTATGCAGATACAGCTAATTACATCGCGTATAGTAAATTAGATACATCTACAATTAAAATTAAGAGTGATTTTGTCCCTCCATTTTCACATGAGGGTATAAAAAACTTTTCAGCTATGATTAATTTTGCTGCAGAGGAGTTATATAAAGATTTTTATGTAAATAAATCTAAGATTAAATATAATTTAACTAAATCAGAATGGCAAGCTTTGCAGAATTTAATTAGAAAACATGAATTAATAATAAAGCCTGCTGATAAGGGAAACAAAGTGGTGCTTATGCACTATACCCAGTATGCAGAAATGTGCCTAAGACATCTTAATGATACTGATACATATAGCAAATGTGATGTTGAAGTATATGATGATAATGCTTTGAAACAGTTTGATGATTTGTTATATAAAGGGCTTAGGTTAGGATATTTTTCAAAGGATGATATAATGAAGAAATTTAAGACTAATAATTGTGAGATAGCTTTATTTTATTGTCTACCGAAGGTACATAAAAATATGAACTGTCCTCCAGGACGCCCTATTGTATCAGCATGCAATTATTTTTTGCATAACATGGGAATTTTTTTGCACAGTTTTTTGTATCCATATGTGGTAAAACAGACATCATATATTAGAGATAGTTTTGAATTTTTTAGTAATATATAATATATCTTCAATAAGATGGACAGAGGATATGTTTTGGTTCACAGCTGATGTAAAAAGCTTGTATACAAGCATTAAACATGAATTTGGCTTGGGAGCCTTAAGAAAAACATTAGGTGATAACCCTCAGTCCTTTTATATTATTGAACTAATGGAATTTTGTCTTAAAAATAATTATTTTTATTTTGATGGCCAGTTATTTCATCAATTGAAAGGTACAGCCATGGGGGCAAGTTTTGCCCCTATGTATGCAAATATTTTGATGAATTCTTTTGAATTAGATTTTCTGTATCAGTTAGAGTTTTATAAGAAACATGTAGTAAGTTATTATCGATACATTGATGATTTGATTTTCGTGTGTAAGGGTGGTATAGATGAGATAAGAAATTTAAAAAAAAACTTACAAAAAAGTCAATTTGGACTGGAATTTGATGGTTTTCAAATGGGTAACAAAGTGAACTTTTTGGATTTGACTTTAGAAGGTATGAGTAATGGTAAGATAGTTACAAGAATCTATAGAAAGTTTGAAAATTTACATTTTTTAGATGGGTTAAGTCACCATCCTTCTCATCTTATGAAATCTTTGCCATATGGAGAATTTACTAGAATCATGAGGTTGTGCAATAATAGTAATAAATTAGAAATAGAGTTAAAAAAGACTGTGGATTTATTTATTAGGAGAAATAATGAAAAAGAAGTTATATCATCTTTACAAAGAGCAAGAAGTGAAGGATCATATGTAAATGAAAATAAAAAAAGTAAGATGAAAAGAGAAGAAAATAATTGTTCTGATAAACAAATGTTTTTGGTTTTAACATATGATTTAATAACAGAAGTCGTCAAAAAGGCAGTACTAAAGTACTGGCCTTTTTTATTTAAATACAAAGATTTAGTAGAAGTTATTCCAACAAATATTACATTTTCTTATAGAAGAGGGAGAAACCTTAAAGTTATGTTAGTACATGCGAGGTATTCTAGTCCTAATATTAATTTAAAAGTAGAGATAGGTTTAATGGGTACATATCAGTGTAGGAAATGTATTTCGTGTAAATATGTTAGTAGAACTTTTGAGTGTATCAATGGCAGAAATTTTAAATCCTGTGGAATTTTTTCTTGTAACACAGTAGCAATAGTATATGCTTTAAGATGTCCGTGTGGACTGTTTTATATAGGAGAAAGTAAAAGAGCTTTTAAGGTCCGACTTCAGGAACATGTAAGGGACATAAAGAATAAAAAGTTAGAAAGTCCTTTAGCAGTGCACTTTAGAGACTATCATAATAGCCAACCAGATGGTCTATTGGCAACAGTTTTGGAACAGATCACAATAAATAATAATAGTGATTTAGTCAAACAAAAACTGTTATATAAGGAGACTGTTTTTATATTAAAGTATGATACACTGACACCTAATGGTATTAATGTAGAATGCAATTGGAAAGTATTTTTATGAATGAAATATATTGTGATTAATTGTTTGATTGTTAAATTGTTTTATTGGTTCTGTAATTGATGCTTTTGTATGGTATAAATACTATTGAAATGTTTGTGATATTCATTCTGCTTGAAGGCGTGAGCCGAGGCGCTAGAGAGAGGGTAATAAACAGTGTTGGATCTCTCACTTGGTCGTATTGCTAGGAAATCTTTGACTGTCTGAACTGACTTGGCTTTTTCCTCAATGGACTTTAACACATCTTTAGCATTAGCACCAAAAAGCTTGTTCTTTTCCAAGGGTGCATCAAGAAGTTTTGCCTTAACATGATCTGGTAGAGGTTGTTCTTTTAACCATGCATGTCTATGAATGACCGCCCCTGTCATAGCTGCCCTACATGAAGCTTCCAATGCATCATATCCACACTGAAGAAAGTGATTGCTAACTTGCTGAGAATTATGTACAGCCTCCTGCAAAGACTTCCTATCTAAAGGTTCAGGAGAGGCCAATGTTTTCTGTAAATCATCTAACAGGTAATCCTGATATTGAAACATATGAAAGAGACAATTGAGAGCTCTCATAGATAAAGTAGTGGAGGTGTAAACCTTCTTCCCCATCTCTCTAATGACCTAGCTTCCCTGTTGGAAGGCAAATGATTTTTGGAGGTGGTAGCTGAAACCCCTTTCGGTCCCTGTGAAATTGTTTCTAAATCAACAGCATGGGCCCTAAAGAAATGAGAATGTGTTTCTGGGACCCTATAGTATCTGTCAGGCTTGGCAGGAGCAGGAGGAAGAGTATCGGGGTAACACTGGAGTCAGAGTATAGATCATCCAAAACATCAAGCACAGGAGGTATAGCTAAGGGCCTGTGTTGGGGCTTTTAAGGAAGGTTCAAGGCTTTCTGGAATCAGAATATTTCTGGCCTTGCCACTTAAAATGTTCCCTCATGGAATGCAGAACTTCCCCAAAAGAAATATCCTCAGGAGGGGAGGCCGAGGGGATGGAGTCCTCTGCATCTGAGTCCTCATAGGTCTGGAAGGGCTCTTCCTGGCTATCGGAGTGAACAGAGTCCTCAGAATCTTCATCTGAAGGGAGAGGGTCAGAGGGCTCAACCCTGGGCCTCTTATCAGGAGGAGGCTGGGATCCTCTCTCAGGATGGGCCTGGGAACCTCTGATCATGGAAATTAAGTCTGCGGCCATAGTCATGATTTGTGTTTCAGGAGTAGGCCGAGGTAAGGTTTTAGCAGTAAGGTGCTTGGTCTTGCTGGCTGCCTTAGCACGTGTGTAGGCCTTGATAGACATGGACATGGGAGACCTAGCAGCTCCACGTGCAGGAGTGACCTTATCCACAGCAATGGTCTCGGGCATCTCCTCGGTTTCAGTATCCGGAGGAAAAACAATAACTGGCGTCGGTGTGGTCTCTGGTATCGGAGGCATCAGTAATGCGGTGTCTTCGGTTCGGAGCGGTGAAATAACCGCCTCAGAGGGAACAGGGGCACTCGCGGTTGGTTTTGGCGTGGTGTCGGTGGAAGACGCGGGCCGAGGATGTTGGTCCCGGTCTTTTCGTTTCTTAGGAGTCTGCGATGTCGGTAGTTCCGACGGCATTGTATAATCAAATTTTTTGCCAAAAAAGTCTTCAGCGAACTCCGCCCGGCACCTGAGAGTGCGCTTATTGAAACGAGCACAGGCGGCACAGGCCAAGACGTCGTGGTCTGGGCCAAGGCAAGGGAGGCAGTAAGAGTGGAAATCCTTATGAGGTATTTGTTTACCACAAGACAAACAATTATTTACTTTTTCAGTAATTTCTGACATCGGCTGAGGCAAGAAAAGGTCCCAAACGGGGTACTTAGCTTTTTTGATGACTTTGGATCGAAGAAAACAGGAGGTGACCGACCGGCACTTGCGAACTGCTTCTGCTTCGGGCACCGCGTGGCAAGAAAGACTGAGGAAGATGGCGTCGGCTGATGTTTATATACTCCAGCCGCTCTGACGTCGGAGAGAAATGCGACATCAGCCGGCGTCGGACCCGGACTTTGGAATTCGGCCGACCGAGGGCTGCCTAAGGCAGGACAACCCATATGTTATGACTGCAGTTGCATTCTTGAAGGACATCAGTAGAAGCTTGTGTGCGCATGTGTGTGGGGGGGGCTGCTATCTTATGAATCTTTATTAATGGGAACTAGCTAAAGTCAGATGTCCATCCTTCCAGTTTGAATTCAGCAATTCTGCATATATGTCCAGCTGAGTTCCTCCCTGCCCTCATATGTTACTTTCAACACATGGCTAAGAGGAGGAGCAGCATACTCCATTTTCAGGTCTTGTTTGGCGCAAACTATTAGTGCACCCCAAGTGGAGGCACCCAATTCCACTAGGTTCATGGTCTGCATAACCCTCAAAGACCTAAACTTTGTAATATAATGGTGCTTCTTGCCACATGAATGTCTATCAGGCTACAAAGGCTCAAGAGAAAGGTCTTAGCTTTATATGTCGAGTACTCCCTTGTCAACTACTCCACAACTATGTTTATACACTCAAGCATGCACACACAGAAAAATGCCTCCTACAATTTCCTTCTTAGACTCTCAAGTGTCATGGGAAAAGTGAAGAACAAAACAGGGCAGAAAGAAAGGAGTCAATGCTGTAGCACTGATACCCCCATAAACACCTACCCCCACAGTGAGTTGCTCTTACAATTGTACTACTAAATGTAGGGATCACTAACGCTGCACAAATCCTTATCCTCAAGAACAGTACTACAGCAGTACTGTAGTACTGTTCTTGTGGACAACACTACAGTAGTTAAGAAGGCCCTGTGGGAAGGAGGGTGTAACAGCATCTCCTGTAGTTGCTTACAGTGACTTTGCTCAGATCAGAGCCTCAGTCACAGTTGCTCAAGCATAATGGCTTGAGCAAACATTTGCTTGAGTTATGCTAATAACTTATCAGGACAGCAAGACAAATATTTGTATATCAGTGAGTTGTGTATGGTCCAAGGCTGGTGAACCTTGCAGGAAGAACAAGACAGGATAACACTGTACAGTGATCACAGTCTTTCTAAAGTTCAGTGACCCAGAGTGAAAAAATTAAGGTGTGCTTGCAAACTGACAACTTGAGTACATGCCTCACAAGATGTAATGGGGCTACACTACTGATGCAAAGTTCAGATGAATTAAGAGATATAGTGAATCTCCTGCAGCACTGTGGTGGCTCACCTTACTGTGCTCCTAGACAAAAAGGAAAGTTGTGCAAAATCTTACCATAACCATAGATGTCCTTCTCTTCCACGTTGCAGTATTCTATATATGGGTTTAGCCTCCAGCTCGTCTGGCCAGGTTTCCAAAGATTTTCAATCCGTCTAGGTGCGTTGGACGTCTTACGTGGCAGCAGGTATGTGGGATATAAAACTTGACATCTGCACGCACCAGCCCTCAGAACATAAAGGGGCCCCAGTCAGAGCAAGTCCTATAAGGGCATAGCCTGTCCAGTGTCACCCAGGACAGCAAGTGTAGTCTGACAAGAGGGGAAGGTGGGAGGTAAAACATACTGCAACATGGAAGAGAAGGACATCTATGGTTATGGTAAGATTTTACACAACTTTCCTATGTCCTTCTATTCCAATGTTGCAGTATTCTACATATGGGTGAGTACCAAAGCTCACTGAGGAATGGGAGGTGGCCTAGATGATGTTTCCAGGAATCCGTGTAGGAAAGCCCTGGCTCTGGAGATATGGTCCAGTTTGTAGTGTTTGGCAAAGGTGCGCACTGAGGACCAAGTAGCTGCCTCAAGCATGGAATTAGTGTCTAGCCCCTTAAAAAAGGCTCCAGAAGAAGCCATAGCTCTGGTGGAGTGGGCTTTGACATTGGCCTGCAGGGTTTTTCCATGGTGTAGGTAGCAGAAAGAAATGGTCCTGGAGATCCAGTCCGAAATGATCTGTTTGCTCACAGCTTTGCCCCGGGCTCTGTGGTGGAAGGAGACAAACAGCTGGTCTGATTTCCTAAAAGGTTTGGTTTTTATGAAGATAAAAATCTAACTTGTCAGTATACATTTAGGGAATGAAGTACTCTCTTACTATCCCCCCTGCAGATTGGGGAAGAAGGAAGGCAGGTGGATGGGCCAGGTTCAAAGATACGTCATTCGCTACTTTGGGGGGTGAATGAAGGGGGTTAGTCCTGAGAGTCACTCTGTCCGGGTGGAAGACTAAAAATGGTGGTGTAGCCATAAGGGCTTGCAACTCTTGAGGCCCTTCTGGCAGAGGTCAGGGCTACCAATAAAACAGTTTTCCACGTGCAAAATTTTATAGGAGCTTTGTCTGCTGGCTCAAAGGGGGCTAGAGTGAGTTTTTCTGGTACATAGTTAAGATCCCAGAGAGGAGGAGACCGTTTCCTGTGTGGTCTGAAGTGTAGTACACCTTTGAGGAACAGTTCAGCGGGAAGTCTGGATGCAAGGGTTGGATCCAGAGGAAGGCAGGCAGAGATAGCAGACAGATGTGCTTTCAGAGACAAGTATGACAGCCCTGTCTGCATTAGTTCACACAGGAAAGACAGGGTGAGAGGAATACCACTTTCCAGTGGGTCCAACTGTCTTTTGTGACACCAAATAGAAAACCTTTTCCATTTTGAGAGATAGGATTTTCTTGTGTTGGGTTTCCTGGCCTCCTGCAGGACACTGAGCACGTCCTCATTGTATAGGTGTCTGAAGGGGATCAGAATCCTATCAGCCACAGGGTGAGGTGCAGGGATTGCCACTGTGGGTGTATCCAAGTCCCCTTGTGCTATGTGATCAGGTCCACTGAGGGGGGAAACTTGTGGTGATTGCCCTTGGACAAATGGAGAATGGGGAACCAGAGCTGTCTTGGCCAGCATGGAGTCACCAGAAAGATTTTTGGTGAGTCTTGCTGACTTTTCAGCAGCACCTTTTGTATCAAGGGGAAAAGTGGTAATGCATACAGAAATTTTCTCTTCCAGATCATCGAGAAGGCCTCTCTTGCCAGAGCCTTGGGGTCGAGTGTCCTGGTGCAGTTTCCAGAAAGTTGCCTGTTTATGGAGGAGGCGAACAGTTTTATTTGTAGTATACCCCACCTGTGGACCACATTTAGGAAAACATCTCTTTCAAGCATCCATTCGTGGTTGTTTGAAATGGTTCTGCTTAGGAGATCTGCCTGGGAGTTGTGTAGGGATGGTATGTAGGCTGCCAGCAAGGTAATTTCCTGTGAAGTGGCTAGTTCCCACATCTGCATTGCTAGTCTGCATAGAAGGTAGGACTTGGTCTCCCCTTGTTTGTTGAGATACCACAGAAATGTGGTGTTGTCCGTGAATATCTTGAGAGGGCCCTGTTCTACATTGGGTTGGAAGGCTTGTAGAGCAAGGAGGATTACTCTCATTTCTCTGACATTTATGTGGTCTAGTTTGTGTCTGTCCACAAACCTTGCCCTTTTCTCTGTCCTAGGGTTGCTCCCCAACCCAGATCTGAGGCACCTGTGTGCATAGTTTGGGAGGGATTGGGTGTTTGTAGGGGTAGACCTGGGTTCTGAGCCACCACCATCCCAGTTCCTGTTTCAAACAAGGAAGGAGAGGGACCCTGAACTCTAGAGGATGTGAGTGCGGAGTCCACACTGATCGAATATACCACTGTAGTTTCCTCATGTGCATTCTTGCTAGGGGCAATATGGGTATGGTGGCTGCCTATAACCCAGAAGTCTCAGAAATTGCCTTGCTGTCAGTTCTGAGGATTGAAGGGCAGTGAGTAGGTGGTGTGCCAGGGACACCACCTTTTCTGGTGATAGGAAGGCCTTCATAAGGTCTGTCCAGATTTTGCAACCCAGGAAGACAATGTCCTGTGCAGGCTACAGATTGGATTTTGGCAAGTTTTAGAAATCCTAGGGACTTGCAGGAGGAGCAGAAGGGTCTGGGTGTGAAGACAAAGAGTTGTCTGGTATTCTGCCTGAATAAGGAGGTCTAGATAGGGGAATATCTGGATCCCCTTTGTCCTGCAGTAAGTGATGACTGGAGCCAGGCATGTTGTGAATACCCTGGGAGTTGTAGAAAGCCCAAAGGGCAAAGGACAGAACTGAAAACGGGATGAGCCTGCCAGAAATCGGAGGTATTTCCTGAAAGTGAGCTTTATAGGTATGTGAAGATAGGCATTCCTTTATATCCAGGGTTGCCATGAATCCCTCAGGGAGCAGAAAAAGATACGCAGTGTGAGCATCTTGAAGGTAGGAACTTTTAAGAAGAGGTTGAGGTGTGAGAGGTCTAGAATAGACCTTCATGGTTTGTCCTTTCTGGGAACCAAAAAGATTCTGGAGTAGAATCCTTCTCTTTTTGATTCTGTAGGCACTGGTTCTATAGTGCCTTTTATTAGTAGGGTTTGCAGGACCTGTCGTAGGAGGGGTACTTGACTAGTGGGTAGCTGGGGTATGCCCAGCCTTGTTGGGGGGGGGTGATCCAGGACATGAAGTAATTGTTCTGTATGATGGACAGAACCCACTTGTCTGAGGTAATGAGTGACCACGCAAGGAGACAGTGAGAGAGACTGGCAGATGGGGGGGTTGAAAGGTTGGCAGGCAGTCAGACACTACCTGCCCCTATCAGGAAAGGAAGGCCTTTGGCTGGAGGAAGGAGAAGCTCTAGCCTGAGAGCGATGTCTTCTGGGGGGGGGGCTTCTAGACTTGGGGGGAGCCGTAGAACTAGAGGCTTTCCTGATAATGAGTCTTGGCCGGGTAGTTCCTATGGAACTTGGGGATGGGCAAGACTAGGAGGTGTTTAAGATCCTGTAATTCTTTTCCTTTTTGTTGCAGGGACTTAAACAGGTCAGCAACTTTTTCACCAAACAGGGAAGAGTGATCCAGAGGAGCATCAATAAGTTTGGCCCTGAAGTCATCTAGGAGAGGCTGAAGATGTAGCCATGAGTATTGTCTTAGTGCAGAGGCTGATGTAGCTGACCTAGTTGAGGCTTCAGCTGCATCACAACTGCATCTTAAGGAATGTCTATTGACATTCAATAGACAGGGCTAGCAGGGAGGTCAAGGAAGCTTTGGCTGCACAATTTGGAATGCCAGCTAGCTCCTTACTGGCTTTGCCCAGCCAAATGGTCATGTGAGTTTGGTAGTTAGTGGCTTGGAATGACAGGGTGAAAGAGGTGTAAATTTTCTTACCCAATCTCTCCATAGACTTACTGTCCTTATCAGCTGGGAGGATGGTAGTGGTAGGAAGAAGGTTGGAAGCCCTATCAGTAGAGATGGAGACAGTGGCTGGGTTAGAAGGAGGGCACTTGATCAGAAATGTTCCTGTCTCAGGGACTTTTGTAAAGTCTATCTGCTCTCCTTGGGGTGGGTGCTGGGGAGTCCAGGTTGATGGAAGCTTAAGCAAAAGCATCCAGGAAGGCTGGCTGAATAGGAGGGATGGCAGAAGGACTGGGGAGTCGATTTTTATCAGTTCGTAAAACCTCTTTTGTACTTCAGTCATATCCGAAGATTCCCACTGAAAGTGTTCTTTCATCTTATTGACAGTTTTCCCCCAAAGGTTAAATCCTCCACAGGGGAGTCTGGTCCAATAGAGCCTTCCTCTGGAGATCCGTATCTCAGGGGGGAAGAGATCTAAAAGGAGTAAGAGACGGAATCCTCTGAGGAATCTGACAGCTCCTCCTCCTCTAGTTCTACCCTCTTTTCAGGAATGAGAAGTCTCAGACTTAGGAGGGGAGGTCCAGTGCTTGGGGTTTCTGAGGCAGTAGGCCTAAGGGCCATAAAGGCATGAAACAAACTCTGTCTGAAGGCCTGCTAATAGGACATGCTTTCAGTAGCAGGAGATACATGTTCTGTTTTTTTTTTTTTTTTTTTTTTTTTATAGAGAGGCCTTGCTGGCGTCTGGCAAGGAGAAGGCCTCAGGACAGGTGTAGGGATGGCGGCAGCAGGGTCCGACGAGCCCAGAGTGAACGCTGGTCCCCCCCAGTGTCCAAGGTAGATGGGTAGATACCAGTTATAGCCTCTATGGATATGGCATCTGCTCGAGACTGTGCAGCTTCCTCAGATACCCGCTTTATCTACACAGGCGGAAGCCAAACCCTCAGCCAGGCAGCTGTCAGCCACAGGCTGCATAATGGCTGGAAGAGGCGCAGCTGAAGAAGTAGGCCGCAAAGACTTGGCCCTCTTTTCGGGCGGTTCAGATAGGGCGTCGGACGCAGCCTCCATCCTTAAGGCTATTTGTTTTAAGTGTTGATTCCCCAAGTATAAATGCAATGCCTGTAAATGGCAATGTAAGGTCTTAGAGAAAAATTATTTACAGATTGCACAGTTTTTGTGGTAGTGTTCCTTACCTAAACAGAAGAGAGACTGATCGTGGGTGTCTTTGTGGGGAATCTGCCGACCACACTTACACTTGCCATTTCAAATGACATGAACAGGCTATAAGAAATAACAGTAGGACTGAAAGGATCCCCAACAGGGTACTTAACTGAATTTTTCTTATCAGACATCCGCAAGAAGCCGGAGCACATGGCGTACCACTGGAGCTGAAAAGTTCTAAGGGCTGGTGTGTGCAGACATCATTTTTACGGCCCATGTACCTGCTGCCACGTCAGATGTCAGACAAACCTAGAGGGACTGAAAATTTTTGGAAACCTGGCCGGACGAAATGGAGGGTAAAAACACATGTACAATACTGCAACATTGGAATAGGAGGACATCATGCAGCTTTTGTAGTTGGCCCGAGTTCCAAAGTCTTGGTCCGGCGTCGGTTGCTGTCGGCTCTTCCCTGACGTCAGAGCGCCAGGGGTATAAAAGTTACAACCAATGTCATTTTCTTCAGTTTTTCTTGCCCCATATGTCAGGTGCCCCCAGATATGAAGGCTGTAAAGATAAAAATATGCCAAACAACCATGCATATATCACTAAAAACATTTTCTTCTTCTAAAAGCAAATACACCACATAGGTTGTATAGAGTTGAGAAGTACAGAGTAGTCCCAGCAAAGAGGGGGATGGTGGGTGGGTAACCAGGACTGCAACAGTGAATACACGCGAATAAGAAGTTATGTACCATAACGTTCGTTCCATGTTGTCTTCTGTCTTCTCTGCTTCCTTTGCATGTGGGTTGGGCCGATCCCTCGGCTCCATCTCGGCACTGCTAAGCTCGAGAGTCTCTCACCTTACAGCTCAGCGCCCCCATCCCCCCATGCAAAGGCAGTAAATAACAGAGATCCGTTTTGTTGCCAAAGGGCAATATATAGCAAAATAAAAACTTCCCAAAGGAAAAAAAAAACTTACAAATGGAAAAAAGGACCAGGTCTGAATGGTCTTTTATAGTTTCTTATGAGAAACAAGGTCATCAGGCCAGGGGGGAGGAGGGAGGGCCGAAGAAAAGAGAGAAGACAACTAACAACTAATATGTGGGGTATTAATGCTTAATAAATTCAATAATGTTTCATTCTTGCTTCTGCTTGATGGGACTGGGACCCAGCACCCTCTATCTGGTGGGACAAACAAACTCCGAAACTGAGGACTTGTAGAGCCAAAACTGGCCCTGTCCCTGCCACAAGTAATAAGATTTAAGGGGAAAAACAGTGTGTGAGGAGTGGCCCTGGCTGCACAGTACAAAGAAAAAGGCGCAAGTGGCCCAAAGCTGTAAAAGAAGTAGCTATGGCCCAACCCCAGCGCTGAATTGGGTTTTGAGCTGAGTACGGTTTTTCCTTGATGATAGATAAATTCAAGTGATGACCCCAGAAAGCCATCTGGACAAAGTCAATTTAGAAACAGGAAGGGAAATTATTATCAATTTAAACAAAAAAATTTTTTGATTTTCTATATTTTTTTGGCGGGGCGTCAAATAATATAGCTTGCGGTGGGCGTCAAGATAATGTAGCTTTGTAGCTTTTCTATCTGAATAGTTCTGAATAGTTAGGTGGATCACGGGAGATTAAAAAATTGTGGATTGGGATTAGTTCTCAAATAAATTGTGAAAAAATCAATTCAATTCAAAAGCAGAAAGTTCCAATCAAAAAAAAAAACCGAAAGCAAATGACTAGGAATAAAAGTCTAGAAGAAGAAATTTCAGAAATAATAAAAGTTTTGAAAAGAAGAAATTTTTCGGAGGGAAACAGAACTCAAAACTGTCCACTGAGGGAATCATTATGATGGAGGAGGCTTTAGTGGAAGCCAATTGAGAAAGAGGATTTCGACAGAAGGCTATGGGAGGAAATTGGGACACTAAGAATGCCCTGCAATATGAATGTATATAAAGAAAGACTCTATCCATCCCTTGATGAACTATTAGCAGCCTGAATAAGAACTGAATGTGAAGAAAAATGGCAAGAAAATAGAGGAAAAGAAGCTAGAACTGCCCAGGAACTGGGCAGTAAAAGGGGGCCTTAGCCCAATTCTTCCACGGCTTTGTAAAACGTTCCATTTGCTTGTGTAGTGGTTTGAGAGATCAAGGATCTTAGAGCTGGGAAGTGAAGTTGATAACTGTCTGGGTTGGACTGAGGTTGACGGTGGAGCCTGCTTAAGGAGTGAAGTGAGCAACCATGTTGTGAGGTTGAGAGAGACAGCTGCACAATGAGTGATGACCATGCAGGTGAGATACTGGCACTGGGTCCAGATGCCGCAGATGTCCAAAGGAGGGCAATGAGCGAGAATCAATTGGAAAGGAGCCAGTAGCTGGAATCACCATGAGGGCATAAAGGAAATGGAGGGAGGGATCCAAGGGATCACGAGGGGAAATGGACCAGGCAGAAAGGGGAGCTGAAAGTAGGGACAAAGGGGCAGGCGGGAGTGATCTGCCTCTGGGCATAGTTGATAGAGGAGAAAAATGATTGGGGAGGACCATTCCAGATTTTGGGGGGTGAGGCATGAGCTTACGAAAACTCTCTTCTAATCGCTATAATGAAGGTTTCAAGAAGTGAGGCATGAGTGAAGCTCTGTGAGGGATGTCGATAATAATGTAAGTCTGAGGGGTATAATGTTGCTTTCCCAGGGGATGTGAGGATACCACAACGTTGATAGAGGGTACAGCTTCTCGACACAAAGTGCGACTTGGCTCCATCCTGTGAGTTTGGATTTCCAATTGTTGTTGATATACCAAACTACAGACATGTTGTCTGTATGGAAGAACTGGTACTGTAGCGGTGGAGAAGAAAAGTGAAGGGGCTTGCGGACATAAGCACTGCTCATCTCCAGAGGCGTATATGTGCAGATGGTTGACCCGGGTTGCCGAGGTAATGAGCACCATCCAGGGTGAACCGACCCCGATGTGATCCAGAGGAGGTATCCGGTGTTGCATGTCTTATCGGGGGAGAGGTACCTGCATCGATGTCTCACCACATCTACATTTATGGTAGGTGCAACAACTGTACTATGTTCATCGTGTTTCACTGTTGCAGTCATTGCACTTGGGTAGAATCCCAAAGCTGAGGTTGGGTGGCTGGGTCTAGATTGGATTTGGCGAGGCTAACAAGCCCTATGCAATAAATCCTACACTTCCTCGTTTTCAGCACATTCAGAATTTAACATAATTTTCTGTTTAAGCAATCCCATGAGATGCTGCTGATACTTGAGCATATGAAACAAGTTTAAGGGCCTTATAACAAAAGTTGTAGATGTGTAAACCTTTTTCCCCATCTATCCAGTGCTCTTGAATCCCTGTCAGAGGGGATTGGGTTTTTTGTTGTAGAGGTCTTAACTCCCTTGGGACCCTGTGAAATAGATTCTGGGTCAGCAGCAGGGTTTTTAAAAAGAAATTTGTCTGAATTAGGAACCCTGTAATATCTGTCAGGCTTAACAGGAGCTGGAGGTAAGGAGTCAGGGGACAAACTAGACTCCGAAAACACATCATCTGCAATGTCTAACACAGGTGGAATGGCTAGTGGCCTGTGCTGAGGTAGTAAAAGGAAATCCCAGAGTCTCTCTTTAGATTCTGAAAAATCTTGGCTCTCCTAGTGGAAATGCTCCCTCATGGTATGCAAGGTTTCCCCAAAGGAATAGTCCTCTGGAGGAGAAGCTGAAGGTATAGATTCTTCAGCATCAGAATCTTCATGGGGGGGAAGAGAATATTCCTGATCAGAAGAGGGATCAGAAGAAATAGAAACCTGATCTGAAGATTCAGAGTCAGTCTCTTGCCTAGGCCTCTTATCAGGTGGAGGATGGGAACCCCTGATCAAGGTAATTAAGTCTTCGGCCATTTTGAGCATCTGTTTTTTGGGCATAGAGGCCTATCCACGTAACACTCGAGTTTGTTTCTTTGCTTTTGAGGGTGCTTTAGTCTTTGCCTTTGAAGCTGAGGTTGGTTTAATGTAAAGATGTTTAGGTCTGAATACACCATCAGAAGCCGGTACCTGCTCAGAGGTTCTGGACCCATCTGAAGGAATAGTATCCGAGGCTCCAATACCTTGAGTTTCCAGTGGCATGGCTGACTCCATGTGGGAGTTAGTAGCGGCCTGCGACTCTAAAGTAGCGGGTGTCAGGGGCTGCGAAAGCGCCTCACTGAGAACCGGCGTCTGGCTTAGGAGAAGCTTCGTTGTCGGTTTTGGGCCTCGGTTGTCTATCTCTCTCCTTTTCTTTGGGTTTTTTGTGAACTCCGGTAGTCAGATGGCTATCTGACATTACTGGATAATTAAACCGGTGTCCAAAGTAGTTTAAAGCAAAATCATACCAACGCTTAATAGTGCGTTGGTTAAATCTAGCACAAAACCGACAACCAGAAACATTGTGATCAGGGCCTAGGCAAGGAATACAGTAAGAATTAAAGTCCTTATAAGGTATTTGCTTTCCACAAGAAATAAAATTATTTTTTTTTTCTGACATCGGTTTGGAGCAAGAAAAAAAGTTTCCCCAACGGAGTACTTAGCTTTATTGAAGACTTCGGATCTAAAACTCGAACACGAAAATCTCAGGAGTCGGCCGACCGGCACTTGCGAACTGCTTCTGCTTCTGGCACCGCGCGGCAAGAAAGACTAAAGAAAATGGCGCCGGCCGCATCTTTTATACCCCGGACGACCTGACGTCAGGGAAGGGGCGACAGAAGCCGAAGCAAGACCCAGGACTTTGGAATTCAGGCCGACTGAGGGCAAGCTGCCAGCAGGATTACCCAAATGTAATGACTGCAACAGTGAAACACGAAGAACATTCTCTTACCCCATCTATCCAGTGCCCTGAAATCTCTAACAGAAGGGGTAGGATTTTTAGCAGAAACAGCCTTAATGCCCTTGGGACCCTGGGAAATGGTTTCAGGATCTGCAAGAGGATGTTTGAAAAGGAATTTGTGGGAGTCAGGAACCCTGTACTATCTCTGTCTGGCTTACAAGGAGCCGGAGGCAGAGAATCAGGGGCCATACTAGATTCTGAAAAAACATCATCAACAATGTCTAGAACAGGAGGTAAAGCCAAAGGCCTATGCTGAGGAGGAAGAAGAAAATACCTAAGCCTCTTTTTAGATTCAGAGAAATCCTGACTTTTCCAGTGGAACTGTTCCCGTAAGGTATGCAAAGTTTCCCCAAAGGAAAAATCCTCAGGGGGAGAAGCAGAAGGAAAGGAATCTTCTGCATCGGAGTCCTCGTAAGTAGGTACAAACAATTCCTGTTCATTAAGAGTCAGAAGAAATAGAAGCCTGTTCAAAAGATTCATAATCAACATCTTGTATAGGCCTCTTAGAGGGGGGGGGGGGTTGGCTACCCCTGATCAGAGTAATTAACTCTTCAGCCATTTTGATCATTTGTTTTTTTAGGCATAGGGGCCTGCACGTGGCCTAGGCTTCGTTTTTTTAGGCATAGGTCGAGATTTTGGCCATATAGTTTTAAAGATGGTGTCGGTCTAATATACAAATCTGTAGGCCTGCAAACACCCTAACAAGCATAGAGGCTCCGGACCCATCCAAGGTAAAGACATTCGCGGGTTCCATAATTGAAGCATCTTGTAGCATACTGGACTCCGAATGGGTCTCAGTAGAGGTCTGCGAATCAGACGTAGCGGGTATCAGGGGCTGTGAAAGCGCCTCACTGAGTACCGGCATACTGGCGACTGGCTTAGGAGAAGCATCGTCGGCAGTTTTGGACCTCAACGGCCTGTCTCGTTCTTGCCCAGCATGGGCAGTAGTTGCTGCAAAGTCAACATTTTGAATTTTGGTATATCCAGGAAAGTATTCAAAATATATAGGTCCAGTATTGGGCTCCAGGTCTTGCCCTTTCTGGGTACCAAGAAAGTACAGTTGTGTACCTACCATAAATGTAGATGTTTGAGTGTATTCACTGTTGCAGTCCTTACACTTGGGTTATCCTGCTGGCAGGCTACCCGCAGTCGGCCTGAATTCCAAAGTCCTGGTCCGGCGTCGGTTGCTGTCACCTCTTCCCTGATGTCAGTGCGCAAGGGGTATAAGATGCAGCCGACGCCATTTTCTCCAGTTTTTCTTGCCCCAGATGTCAGGTGCCCCCAAGAGGGTAGGCTAAAAATATTGCTTATAAAAAAGCATGCAGTAACATAAAAAATTACTTTCATCTACAAGCAAATACTCCACATAGGTTGTATAGAATAAAGAAGTAGAGATAAGTCCCAGCAAAGAAAGGGGGATGGTGGGTAACCTGGACAGCAACAGTGAATACACTTGAACATCTACATTTATGGCAGGTACACAACTGTACTATGTTCATCGTGTTTCACTGTTGCAGTCATTACACTTGGGTTGAATCCCAAAGCTGAGGTTGGGCGGCTGGGTCTAAAAAGAATTAGGAGTGGCTATGAGGCCCTGCAGAACTGCAGTGGCAAAGCCTGCTTTGGATTTAGAGTAAAGAGGTAAGTGGTAGTGCTTGGTAAAAGTATGCACTAAACTCAAGTTGCAACCTCCAAAATCTCCTTGGTTGGTACTCCTCTATGAGAAAAAGCTCTTGATGTGGCTGCTGCCCTGGTAGAATGCGGCCTAATGCCCTTAGGCACTGATTTGCCATGTTGTGTATAGCAGAAATGAATGCAGTGTCCTATCCATTTTGAAACAGATAGCCTTTCCTTGTGATCCTGCAGCATATGCCACCAAAAGTTGCTCAGTCTTTCTGAAAGCTTTAGTTTTGTCCAAGCAGAAGCGTAGCTGTCTGTGTATGTCCAAAGAATGCAGAAGTCTCTCCCCTTTATTCTGGGGATTTGGATAAAAAGTAGGCAAATGAATGGTTTGATTAAGAGCCACACTGGATACCACCTTTGGCATAAATGTTGGGTTTGTCCTTAGAGAAACCCTGTCCGGATGGAAAATAAAAGGTTCCACTGCCATTAACTCTGAGACTCTTCTTGCTGAGGTTACTGCTAGGAGCAGAGCTGTTTTCCATGATAAGAATTTTATTTTGGCTGTATTGGCTGGCTCAAAAGGAGGTAGAGTGAGCTTTTCCAAGACAAAATTGAGGTCCCATGCAGGTATTGGTGCTCTCCTTGGAGGTTTTATGTTTTTGGCCCCTCTGAGGTACTGTCTTAGTAGTGGATTTGAAAAAAATAGTTGGTTCCGTATTGTAATGAGCTGAAATGGCAGAGGCGTGGATCTTAATGGATAAGAAGGATAGGCCTTTATCCAGCATCTCAGTTAGGTATTGTAAAATCTGAGGAATATTGGGAACAAGTGGGTCAATTGCTTGTGCCAGATTCCAAGCACAGAATCTTTTCCATTTTTCTGCATAAGATTTTCTGGTGCTGGGTCTCCTGTCTTCCAAAATAACATCCATAACTGCTTAAGAGAGAGTTGTGTTCTGAGTGGTTATATTATTTGCCAAGCAGCCAGATTTAACGTTCTGAGTTGGCTGTGCAGGATCTGATTGTTTTGTTGGGTCAGAAGATGAGGAATTAGAGGTAAAGTCCAGGCTGGGCCTTGAGACAAGCTCTTCAGGACTGGTTACCAGTGCTGGTGTGGCCAGTCTGGGGCAATCAGAATCATTTTTGGCTTCTCGTCTGACCTTTAGGAGTATCTTGGGGAGGAGAGGCAGTGGAGGAAAGGCATATACTGTCAGGGTTTTCCAGCTGAATGATAGGGCATCCACCTTCCATGCTTGTGAGTGATAGGTCCTTGTGCAGAATCTCTGTAGTTGGCAGTTGTGAGGGGAGGCAAACAGATCTATGTCTGGGCATCCCCATTTCCTTATCCTCACGCTGAAGACTTGTGGATCTAGTTTCCACTCATGAGGGTTCATGAGGTTTCTGCTTAGTTCGTCTGCCAGAGTATTTGTCTTTCCTGGCAGGAATTGTGCTTGCAGATGCACGTGATAGGCCAATGCTGTGTTCCACAAAATCATGGCTTGCCTGCAGAGGGGGTAGGAATGTGTGCCCCCTTGCTTGTTTATGTACCACATGACTGTAGTATTGTCCGTCCTTAGCAGTAGTTGTCCTGGATGTAGTACATCATGGAAGGCTGTCAGGGAATTCTGTACAGCTAGCATCTCTTTCTGATTGATATGTAGATGTTTTTGGCTTGCGGACCACGTGCCCTGAATATATTTTCCTGCCATGTGTGCCTCCCAGGCATAATCCGATGCATCTGTTAGAGTCTGCCTGGCTGTGGGTAAAATGAATGGCATTCCCTTGTGGTGACAGGCCAGTGCCCACCATCGACACTACTGTTGCAGGCAGGGAATGAGGGTAATTAATGTTTCCAGGCTGTGGCAATGTTGAGTCCAAACACTTTTTAGGTACCATTGTAGCTTCCTCATATGCAGTCTTGCATATGGAATTAGCAGAATGCAGGATGCCATGAAGCCCAAAGCTTGCAGAATTTTTCTTGCAGATAACTGGGTCTTTGTTGCCAACGTTTTGAAGTAAGAAGTCAGTTGCCTTTGTTTGTCTGGCGTGAGATAAACCACCTGGGCAGTTGTATTTAAGCTTGCACCCAGGAATATTATCTCTTGAGAGAGTACTAGTTTTGATTTGTTTTCGTTTACTGTGTATCCTAGGCAAATTAGTAATATTTTTACAAACACCAGATGCTTTAGTAGGCTGTCCTTGCTCTCTGCTTGAATAAGGCAGTCGTCCAAGTATGGATATATATGAATTCCTCTTTGTCTGCAAAATGCAATTACTGGTGCCAGGCATTTTGTGAAGAACCTGGGCGCAGTAGATAAGCCAAAGGGCAGTGCAGAGAATCGGTTGTGCATCGAGCCAGCTATGAATCTGAGGTATCTTCCGCAAGATTGCCTGATTGGGACATGCAGGTATGCCTCTGAGGTCCAAAATTACGAGCCAAGCCTTCTTGCCCAGCATGGGCAGAAGTTGCTGCAGTGTCAGCATTTTGAATTTTGGAATGCCCAGAAAAGTATTTAGAATAGACAGGTCCAGTATTGGTCTCCATGCTTTGTCCTTTCTGGGTACCAAGAAAAGCCTTGAGTAAAATCCTTGTCCCTGTTCTTGCTGTGGTACTCGCTGAATAGCCCTCATGTCCATGAGAGATGAAATTTGCTTTTGTGCCTCTGCCCATTGATTGTGTGGCAGGTCTGGCATACCTTTTGTCTTTGGAAGGGTGTGAAAGTGGAACCTGTAGCCCTGAGAAACAATATTCAGAACCAGTTTGTCTTGGGTGATCGTGTGCCAATTTTGTGAGAAAAGTGCTAGCTTCCCCCTTAAGAGAGCTGCCAAAAGATAAGTGCTTGGCACTGGCAGTGGGAAGTCATTGGGACTGTTTCCTATATAGTTGTGATTTCTCTTCTCCGCTTTTTGGGGCTGAAGCACCCCATTGTTTAGGTCTGTATGAGCCTTGGCACTGAGATCTGCCTCTAGGGAGTCTGTATCTGCCTCTTTGTGGCCTGACACTGGAAAGGACCAATTTTGAGAGGGCCAGTTACTGCTAAATCTGGGTGGTTGAACCTGTAAGAAATCCTTTACAGTTTGCAAAGATTTTGCTTTATCCTCCATTTTCTTTAACACTTCTGCCTTAACACCAGAGTATCATGCATGTAATGGAGCATCCAATAATTTTGCTTTAACATGATCAGGTAGAGTCTGTTCCTTTAACCAAGCATGCCTTCGAATGACAAAGCCTGTAACTGCGGCCATGCAAGAGGCCTCTAGTGAATCAAAACCACATTGCAAAGTATGCTTTCCCACTTGTTCAGCTGCATGCAATAAATCCTGCATTTCCTTGCTTTCTGAACATTTGGAATTTGTCAGCATTTTCTGTTTAAGCAAAGACATTAGGTATTGCTGATATTTAAAGCATGTAAAATGACAATTTAAAGCCCTTACAGCTAAAGTAGCAGAGGTGTAGACTTTTTTCTCCCATCTGTCCAGTGCTCTAGAATCCCTATCCGAGGGAACAGGGTTTTTTGCAGTGGAAGCCTTGACCCCTTTGAGACCCTGAGAAATAGTTTCTGGGTCAGCAGCAGGGTTTTTATAAAGAAATTTATGTGAATCTGAAACCCTGTAGTACCTATATGACTTAACTGGTGCAGGTGGTAAAGAATCAGGAGACAGACTGGACTCTGAAAATACATCATCTACAATGTCTAGTACAGGAGGAACAGCAATAGGTCTGTGTTGAGGCAATAAAAGAAAGTCTCTGAACCTTTTCTTGGATTCTGAATAATCTTGGCTCTCCCAGTGGAAATGCTCCCTCATGGTGTGCAGGGTTTCCCCAAAAGAATAGTCCTCAAGAGGAGAGGCTAAAAGGATAGATTGTTCAGCATCAGAGTCCTTACAGGGAGGAAGAGAGTATCCCTGTTCTGAAGAGGAATCAGATGAAATAGAAACTTGATCAGAGTGTCTTGCCTAGGCCTTTTATCAGGAGGGGGATGGGAACCCCTGATCAAAGTAATTAGGTCCTTGGCCATTTTAAGCATCTGTTTCTTAGGCATGGATGACTGTCCAGGAGAATGCTGTACTTGTTTCTTTGTCTTTAAAGGTGTTTTAGACTTTGTCTTGGTAGCTGAAGTTGTCTTGATAGAAAGCTGTGTAGGTCTGAAAACACCCTCAGAAGCCGATGCCTGCTCAGTGGCTCCGGACGCATCTAAGGGAGTAGTTTCCGTAGGCCCAATACCTTGAGTTTCCAGAGGCCTAGCTGTCTCCACGTGGGAGTCGGAGGTGGCCTGTGGCTCTGAGGTAGCAGGTGTCAGGGGCTGCGAAAGCACCTCACTGAGAACTGGTGAATGGCCTAGAAGAGGCTTCATCGTTGGTTTTGGACCTCGGATGCCTGTCCTTTTCTTTTTCCCTGCGCTTTTTACGAACTCTGGTCGTCGGCTGTTCAGACGGCATTATATAGTTAAACCTTCAGCCAAAGTAATGAAAAGCAAAATCGTACAGACGCTTAATAGTGCGTTGGTCAAATCTAGCACAAAACCGACAACTAGCAACGTCGTGGTCAAGGCCTAGGCAAGAAATACAGTAAGAATGAAAATCCTTATGAGGTATTTGCTTCCCACAAGAAATACAATTGTTAACTTTTACTGACATCGGTCTGGAGCAAGAAAAAGTTTCCCCAACGGGGTACTTAGCTTTACTGAAGACTTCGGATCTGAATGTCAATTTCAAAAATCTCAGTAGTCAGCCGACCGGCAGTTGAGAAATGCTTTTGCTTCAGGCACCATGTGGCAAGAAAGACTGGAGAAAATGGCATCGGCTGCATCTTATATACCCCTGGTGCACTGACGTCAGGGAAGAGGCAACAGCAACCGATGCCGGACCAGGACTTTGGAATTCAGGCCGACTGCGGGTAGCCTGCCAGCAGGATAACCACAGTGTAATGACTGCAACAGTAAAACACGAACATCAGTCTTGAATAAAATCCTTGTCCCCACTCTTGCTTTGGCACTTGTTGAATGGCCCTCATGTCCATGAGGGATGAGACTTGTTTTTGTGCCTCTGCCCATTGATTTTTTGGCAGATCTGGCCAACAGTTTGTCTTCGGCAGGGTATGGAAATAGAACTTGTAGCCTTGTGACACGATATTTAGAACCCACTTGTCCTGGGTTATAATGTGCCAATTTTGAGAAAAAAGTGCTATTTTTCCCCATAAGGGTGCTGCCAGGAAATAAGTGCTTGGTGCAGGCAGGGGGAAGTCATTGGGACGGTTTCCTGTAAGGTTGTGATTTGTCGTCTTCACTTTTGGAGGTAGAAGCACCCCATTGCTTTGACCTGTATGAGCTTTGAGCCTGGGTTCTGCCTCTAGGGCGTCTGGGTCTACACCTTTGAGGTCTGTCTGACACTGGAAAGGACCAATTCTTTGTTGGCCAGTGTCTACTAAACCTAGGTGGCTGTACTTGTAAGAAATCTTTGACCATTTGCATGGATTTAGCCTTGTCCTCCATTTTCTTTAACACCAAACAAAGAATCATGCTGTAAAGGTGCATCTAATAATTTAACTTTAACCTGATCAGGCAGATTTTGTTCCTTTAACCAAGCATGCCTACTAATTACAGAACCAGTAACTGCGGCCCTGCAGGAGGACTCTAAAGAATCAAAACCGCATAGCAAAGTATGCTTTCCAACTTGTTCAGCTGCATGCAATATATCCTGCATTTCTTTACTTTCTGCACATTCAGAATTTAACAACATTTTGTGTTTAAGCAATGCAATGACATTGATATTTGAGCATAAGAAAAGTACAGTTTTGTACCTACCATTAAAGTAGATGTCAGATAGGTATGCATCTGCAGTCATCACATATGGGTTGTCCTGCCTCAGGCAGCCCTTCGGTCGGCCGGATTCCAAAGTCTGGGTCTGGCGGCTGATGTCACCTTCCCGACGCCACAACGCCTGGGGTATAAAAGCGTCAGCCGACGCCATGTCCCTCAGTTTTTCTTGCCCCAGATGCCAGGTGCCCCCTAGGAAGGCTAAATTTGGAAAAATGCAGTAAAAAATCCAAACATTTGCAAAAAAAAAAAATATATATATATATATATATATATATATATATATATATATATGTATAAACAAATACACCATAATAGATCCCCCAGCTAGCTAATAGAGAGGTAAGCACCCTAGGAGTACCACAGAGGGGAAGGAGGGAGGGTAAACCTGACTGCAGATGCATACCTATCGGACATCTACATTTATGGGTAGGTACAAAACTGTACTATGTCCTTCAAGGATGCATCTGCAGTCATCACATATGGGTAGAATACCATAGCCAATCTGGGGGTGGAGGTACTAGGGAAAGGATGGTGTAGCTAAGATACCCTGCAGGACAGCCGATGCAAAGCCTGCTCTGGATCTGGAATATAAAGGTAAATTGTAATGCTTGGCAAATGTATGCACGGAGCTCCATGTGGCAGCTTCTAAAATGTCTTTTGTAGCCACCCCTCTTAAGAAGGCTGCGGAGATGGCTGTGGCTCTCGCAGAATGAGGTCTAATGTTAGCTGGTACAGTCTTTCCATGAAATGAGTAACAAAAGCGGATGCAATTTTCTATCCATTTTGAAATTGTCTGTTTGGAAATTGCTTTTCCTTGAGTACCAGCAGCATATGCTACCAGCAGCTGGTCAGTTTTTCTGAAACCTTTAGTTCTGTCCAAGTAGTAGCGCAACTGTCTGTGAATGTCCAGGGTGTGCAGCAGTTTCTCCCCTTTGTTTTGTGGATTTGGGAAGAAGGTAGGCAAGTGAATAGCTTGATTCAATGAAACCCTGGATACCACACCTTTGGCATAAAAGTAGGATTAGTTCTTAATGAAACTCTATCCTGATGGAAAATAATAAATGGCTGAACTGCCATCAGGGCCTGCAATTCCAAAACTCTTCTTGCTGAGGTTATTGCCAGAAGGAAAGCAGTCTTCCATGAGAGGTACTGTAGATCTGCAGATGCTGCTGGCTCAAATGGAGGCAGTGTTAGTTTTTCCAACACATAGTTAAGGTCCCAAGCAGGTAGAGGAGGTTTCCTAGGAGGTTTGATGTTTTTGATTCCCCTTAGAAACTGTCTTAGGAGAGGATGAGAAAAGACAGGGGGATCAGTATTGTACTCTGCTGAAATTGCTGAAGCATGAATCTTAATAGAAGAGTAAGACAGACCATTGTGGAACATTTCTGCCAAATATTCCAGGATATGTGCCATGCTCATCATTGTCGCATCTAGGCCCTTTGTGGTGTTCCAGATGAGAAATCTTTTCCATTTTGCTGAATATGCCTTCCTTGTGGAAGGCGTGAGCTTCCAGAATAATATTCTTTACTCTCTGGGATAGCTTATCCTGAAGAGGAGTCAAGGTATTCTCCAGGCTGTTAGTTGCAATGTTTTCAGGTTGGAATGTAGAGTTTTGTAGCTGTGCTGTGTCAGTAGAAGGGGCCATGGCTTTCTACGTGACAAAATCCTTAGCAGTGGGTACCAGTGCTGTCTTGGCCAGTCCGGAGCTATCAGGATCACTTTTGGCTGCTCTGCCCTGATCTTCAGTAACACCTTCGTCATTAATGGAATAGGAGGGAATGCATACACTGTCAGATTTCTCCAGCTGAAAGAGACAGCGTCCACTTTCCACACTTGTGGGTGGTATGTCCTTGAGCAGAATTTCTTTAGTTGATGATTGTGGAGGGATGCAAATAGATCTATGTCCGGGCTCCCCCAAAATTGTGTTATCTGTTGGAAAATGTCTGGGTGCAGCATCCATTCGTGTGCATCCATGATATTTTTGCTTAAGCTGTCCGCCAGTATATTGTCCTTCCCTGGCACAAACTGAGCTTGTAGCTGTATATTGAGTTTCAAGGAAAGATCCCATAGATTCATTGCCAGCCTGCACAGAGGGTAAGAATGGGTACCTCCTTGCTTATGTACCACATAACTGTGGTGTTGTCTGTCCTTATTAGTAGATGGCCTTGATGCAGAAAGAGTTTGAAGGCCTCGATTGCATGTATCACTGCTAGCATTTCTTTTTGATTTATGTGCATGTGCAGCTCCTTTCGTGACCACTGTCCTTGGATACCTCTGCCCTCCATGTGTGCTCCCCAACCTAGGTCTGAAGCGTCTGTTGTAATAGTTTGGGAGGTTTTTGGCTTTGTGAAGGGCAGCCCTCTGTTGGACTGGCTGGCCTGAGCCCACCACAGAAATTCCTTGTGAAGGCATGGGATGAGTGGGATTAAAGTTTCCAAACTGTGACTGTGCTGAGTCCATAAACTCCTTAGGTACCACTGTAGCTTTTTCATATGTAGCCTTGCTTGTGGAATCAAAAGAATACAGGATGCCATGTAACCCAGGGCCTGTAGGATTTTCCTTGCAGTCAGCTGAGTTTGTCTTGTCAGATTCTTGAAGTAAGCCGGTAGTTGACTTTGTTTTTCTTCTGTGAGATAAGCCATTTGGGTGGTTGTATCTAGATCCGCACCCAGAAAGGTTATTCTTTGGGATGGAACATGTCTTGATTTGTGCATGTTGACTGTATATCCCAAGGCCTGTAGAAGATTGATGGCATAATTTAAGTCCTTTATCAGAGTTTGTTGGTTGTCCGCTTGTATAAGGCAGTCGTCCAGATATGGGTAGATTTGAATCCCCTGGAGTCTGCAGTATGCTATTACTGATGCCAGGCATTTCGTGAATACTCTGGGCGCAGTAGATAAGCCAAAGGGCAATGCTGAGAATTGATAATGCTCTGACCCTGCAAGAAATCTGAGGTATCTTCTGCAACTTTGTCTGATAGGGACATGCAGGTATGCCTCCTTGAGGTCTAGAGTAACCAGCCAAGACCCCTTGCCCAGCATGGGAAGGAGTTGCTGTAGAGTCAGCATTTTGAATTTTGGCACAATGAGATAAGTATTCAGTACGGACAAGTCGAGAATAGGTCTCCATTGATGCTCTTTTCTTGGAAAAAGGAATAGTCTGGAGTAAAATCCTTGGCCTTGTTCTGAAATAGGAACTCTTTCTATGGCTTTCATTTGAAGTAAGTTTGAGATTTGTTTCAAAGCCTCTGTCCTTTGTTTTGGTGGCAGACCTGGTATGCCTTTTCTTTTTGGCAATGTGTGGAAATGGAACCTGTATCCGTTGTCTATTATTTGGAGTGTCCATTTGTCTCTTGTAATGTTGTGCCAATTTCTTGAGAATAAAGAAAGCTTTCCGCCCAAAGGTGCTTCTAATTGAGCCCTGGTTGGCAGAGTCAAAGCAGAGTCATTGAGTTTGTCCTTGTGCAGCAGTTGCAGATCCTGAACTGCCTGTCTGGATTGAAGGTTGCCATTGACGGCCTCTGTAGGAGCCCCTAGCTTGGCCTCTACCTCTGGCACGCCTGTTTCTGCCCCTTTGAAATCTTTCTGTGTCCGGAAAGGACCAATTCTTGGAAGGCCAGTTTCTGCTGAATCTAGGTGGTTGGACTTGAAGAAAATCTTTAACTGTTTGTACAGATTTTGCCTTTTCCTCAAATTTCTTTAGGACGTCTTGAGCAGTGGAACCAAATAACTTCTGCTTTTCCAGTGGAGCATCCAAAAGCTTAGCTTTAACATGTTCTGGCAGAGATTGTTCCTTTAGCCAAGCATGCCTGCATATGACAACACCTGTCATTGCTGACCTACATGAAGCTTCCAATGCATCATAACCACACTGCAAGAAATGGTTGCTAACCTGCTGGGAATTATGTACCAGATCCAGAAGGGATTTACGGTCAAGGGGTTCAGAAGAAGACAATTTCTTATGCATTTCTTCTAACAAATACTCTTGATACTGTATCATGTGAAATTGACAATTTAATGCCCTCATAGCAAGAGTGGCAGAAGTATACACTTTTTTACCCCATCCCTCTAATGCCCTGGACTCCTTTGCAGAGGGGAGTGGGTTCTTAGTAGTAACAGCTGCAACCCCTTTAGGGCCCTGTGAAATAGTTTCAGGGTCAGCAGAGTGGGCCTTATAAAGAAAATGATGTGTGTCCGGGACCCTGTAATACCTATCAGGCTTAACAGGGGCCGGAGGCAGAGTGTCAGGGGTCATACTAGAGTCAGAATATACATCATCAAATCACATTTAAAACAGGAGGAACAGCCAAAGGTCTATGCTGAGGTAAATGAAGAAAAGTTCTTAGTCTTTTCCTGGAATCAGAATATTCTTGGCCCTGCCATTTGAAATGCTCTCTCATAGTGTGAAGGGTCTCCACAAAGGAAAGCTCTTCAGGAGGGGAGGCTGAGGGAATAGATTCCTCTGCATCCGAATCCTCGTAGGCCGAGTAAGCCTCCTCCTGGTAGTCTGAGTGATCCGAGCCAACAGAGGCCTCTCCTCTGAGGAAAGGAGATCAGGGGGATCCATCCTGGGCCTTTTGTCTAGAGGGGGTTGGGAGCCCCTGTCCGGATGAGGCTGAGAGCCCCCTAATTAAGGAGATCAGGTCCTCTGCTAAAGTTAAAATCTGTGAACTAGAAGAAGGTCCCTGAAGAATAACTCTGGGAGGCATGGTTTTAGTGTGTTTTGCAGCTTTAGCCCTGGTGAAGGCCTTAATAGACATGGATGCAGGAGGCCTGGCTGCACCACATGCTGGTGTAGCTTTATCTAAAGGTATGGTGTCGGAAGATTCCAATACACCAGTTTCGGAAGGCAATTCTGTAACCGACTCGGTAGGAGCCTCCGGGACCGAGGCTGTCGGTTGTATTATTTCAGGGTTCGGAAGTTCCAAGGACTCTGTATCAGCCGAGACCGAGACACCCGCGGTAGGCCTAGCCACGGTTTCAGCCGAAACCACGGGCCGCGTGTGTCGGTCCTTGTCTTTCCGTTTCTTAATTAAATGCGATGTCGGGGTTTCCAACGGCATTTTGTAAGCAAAACTATCCCCAAAAAACTCTTCTGCGAACTCCGACCGACGTCTAAGAGTGCGTCAGTTGAAAGAAGCGCAGGCAGAGCAGGCTGAGACGTCGTGGTCTGGGACTAAGCAAGGAAGACAATAAGAGTGGAAATCCTTATGAGGTATTTGTTTCCCACAAGTTAAACAATTATTAACTTTTTCTGACATCGGCTGAGGCAAGAAAGAGTCCCCAATGGGGTACTTAGCTTTTGAAGTCTTCGGATAGCGAAATTACAGGAGCTGGCCGACCGGCACTTGCGAACTGCTTCTGCTTCGGGCACCACGTGGCAAGAAAGACTGAGGAACATGGCGTCGGCTGACGCTTTTATACCCCAGGCGTTGTGACGTCGGGGAAGGGGCGACATCAGCCGACGCCGGACCCAGACTTTGGAATCCGGCCGACCAAAGGGCTGCCTGAGGCAGGACAACCCATATGTGATGACTGCAGATGCATCCTTGAAGGACATCTGACAGTTTAAGGCCCTTACAGCCAAGGTAGCAGATGTGTAAACTTTTTTCCCCATCTATCCAGTGCCCTAGAATCCCTATCCTATCAGAAGGGGTAGGTTTTTTTTGCAGCGGAAGCCTTAACACCCTTGGGACCCTGAGAAATAGTTTCTAGGTCTGCAGCAGGGTTTTTAAAAAGGAATTTATGTGAGTCAGGAACCCTGTAATATCTGTCAGGCTTAACAGGAGTTGGAGGCAAGGAATCAGGGGTAAGGCTTGACTCCGAAAACGCATCATCTACAATGTCTAACACAGGAGGGATGGCTAGTGGCTTGTGCTGAGGTAGTAACAGGAAATCCCTGAGCCTCTTTTTAGACTCTGAAAAATCTTGGCTCTCCCAGTGGAAATGCTCCCTCATGGTATGTAATGTTTCCCCAAAAGAATAATCCTCAGGAGGAGAAGCTGAAGGTATGGATTCTTCAGCATCAGAATCCTCATAGGGGAGGAAAGAATATTCCTGATCAGAAGAGGAAATAGAAAAAATGGAAACCTGATCTGAAGATTCACAGTCAGTCTCTTGCCTAGGCCTCTTATCAGAAGGGGATGGGAACCCCTGATCAAGGTAATCAAGATTTCGGCCATTTTGAGCATTTGTTTTTTGGGCATGGAGGCCTGTCCATGTGGCTCTTGAGGTTGCTTCTTTGTCTTTGAAGGTGCTTTAGTCTTTGCCTTTGAAGTCGGTTTAATGTATAGGTGTTTGGGTCTGAATACACCCTCAGAAGCCAGTGCCTGCTCAGCAGCTCTGGACCCATAAGAAGGATTAGCATCACAGACTCCAATACTTTGAGTTTCCAGCGGCATGGCCGACTCCACATGGGAGTCAGTAGCGGCCTGCGACTCTAAAGTAGCGGTCGTCAGGGGCTGGAAAAGCACCTCACTGAGAACCAGCGAACCGGCAACTGGCTTAGGGGAAGCTTCGTCGTCGGTTTTGGGCCTCAGCTGTCTTTCTTTTTCTTTGCATTTTTTGTGAACTCCGGTAGTAGGATGGCTTTCCAACGACATTTCTGGATAATTAAATCTGTGTCCAAAGTAGTTTAAAGCATAATCATACTGACACTTAATAGTGCGTTGGTGAAATCTTGCACAAAACTGACAACCCACAAAATTATGATCAGGGCCTAGGCAAGGAATACAGTAAGAATGAAAGTCCTTATGAGGTATTTGCTTCCCACAAGAAATGCAATTAATAACTTTTTCTGACATTGGCTCTGGAGCAAGAAAAAAGTTTCCCCAACTAGGTACTTAGCTTTATAGAAGACTTTGGATCTGAAATTCGAACTCGAAAATCTCAGGAGTCGGCCAACCGGCACTTGCGAACTGCTTCTGCTTCCGGCACCGCGCGGCAAGAAAGACTAAATAAAATGGTGTCGGCTGCGTCTTTTACACTCCTGACGTCAGGGAAGGGGCGACGACAGCCGACGCAGGACACAAGACTTTGGAATTCAGGCCGACTGAGGGCAACCTGCCAGCAGGATTACCCAAATGTAATGATTGCAACAGTGAAACAAGAAGAACATCGGCTTCGGGCACCGCTCGGCAAGAAAGACTGATGTAATGGCGTCGGCTGCATGTGTTATACCCATGACGACCTGACGTCATGGAAGAAGGGACAGCAACCGACGCAAGACCCAAGACTTTGTTAATCAGGCCGACTGAGGGCAACCTGCCAGCAGATTACCCAAATGTAATGACTGCAGCAGTGAAACACAAAGAACATGTGGGTAAAGCAGGGGCTGCGAAAGCGCCTCACTGAGTACCTGCAGACTGGCGACTAGTTTAACGGAAGCGTCATCGGCAGTTTTGGACCTATGCGGTCTGTCTGTCTTTATCCTTACGTTTTTTTTCGGAAGATCGGTAGTTGGATGGCTTAATAAAGTCATTTTGGAATACGGAGAATGAGAGCGAAATAATTTAGCGACAAAGATACCCCAACGACGAATAGCTCAGGCGTTAAACAAGGCACAAAATGGACAGCAAGGAACGCCGTGGTCTGGGCCTAAAAGGTGACACAGTAAGAAAAAAAATCTCTGGGAGGTATTTGCTTTCCACAGGCAAGAGAATTAAGTTTTTCTGGCAACAGCGCAAGAAAAAAGGATCCTCAACAGGGTACTTAGCTTTAGAAGACTTCAAGTTTGAAACTCGAACGAAAATTAGTGGCCGGCCGGCACTTGCAAAAGTACAGTTTTGTACCTACCATAAATGTAGATGTTCGAGTGCTAATACAGCTGCAGTCATAACAGATGGGTTCTCCTGCCGTCAGGCGGGTCCTCTGTCGGCCGAATTCCAAAGTCTAGGTCCGGCGTCGGTTGTCGTCGCTTCTTCCCTGACGTCAGTGCGACAGGGGTATAAAAGAACCAGCCAACGCCATTTTCTTCAGTTTTTCTTGCCCCAGATGTCAGGTGCCCCCAGAAGGAAGGCAATACATAAATTTATGTAATAATGCAGTGCAATATAATCAAAAAACAGCAGTTGCAAGCAAATACACCATAAATGAATACCCCAATCAAGTTGTATAAAGAGGTGTTAGCCAATAGGCCTGTCCCAAGAGGGGAAGAAGGGAGGGAAAAGTACAGTTTTGTACCTACCATAAATGTAGATGTCCGAACAGGATAGCATCTGCAGTCATAACAAATGGGTTGTCCTGTCGTCAGGCAGCCCTTCGGTCGGCCGGATTCCAAAGTCTGTGTCCGGCTTCGGCTGATGTCGCACTTCACCCGACGTCATCTCTGCTGGTCTTCGGGTATAAAGGCATCAGCCGACGCCATTTTCCTCAGTGTTTCTTGCCCCAGATGCCAGTTGCCCTCTTGGAAAGCTAAATTTTGGATAAATGCCAATGTTTCCAAAAAAAGTAGAAGGCAAACACAAAAATAAGCATGTATGTACATATATACAAACAAATACACCATAAGAGACTCCCCCCCAGCTAGCTAATAGGAGGGTAAATACCCTAGGAGTACCACAGAGGGGAAGGAGGGTGGGTAATCCTGACTGCAGATGCTATCCTGTTCGGACATCTACATTTATGGTAGGTACAAAACTGTACTATGTCCTTCAAGGTAGCATCTGCAGTCATAACAAATGGGTAGAATACCATAGCCAACTAGGGGTGGAGGAAGAAAAATTATGGTGTAGTTAGGATCCCTTGCAGTACAGCAGTGGCAAACCCTGCTCAGGATCTAGAGTATAGAGGTAAATTATAATGCTTGGCAAATGTATGCACGGAGGTCCAAGTAGCCACCTCAATAATGTCCTTGGTTGCCACTCCTCGTAAGAAAGCTGTGGTAGTGGCTGTAGCCCTTGTAGAATGAGGTCTTATGTTCTGTGGAATTGGTTTTCCATGGTAGGAGTAACAGAATCTTATGCAATTTCCTATCCATTTGGAGATTGTCTGTTTGGAAATTGCTTTTCCTTCCCATCCTGTTGCATAGGCTACTAAAAGCTGGTCAGTTTTTCTGTTACCTTTGGTTCTGTCCAGGTAGTAGCGTAACTGTCTATGTACATCCAAGGTATGCAGCAGTCTTTCCCCTATTCTGTGGATTGGGAAAGAAGGTAGGTAGGTGGATTGCCTGGTTTAAAGACACTCTGGATACCACCTTAGGCATAAATGTAGGATTAGTTCTCATGGAGACCCTATCTTGATGGAAGATTAGGAAGGGTTGTACTGCCATTAAGGCCTGTAGTTCCGAAACCCTCCTTGCTGAAGTAATTGCCAGTAGGAAAGCAGTTTTCCATGATAGGTGTTGAAGATCTGCTGTTGCTGCTGGTTCAAATGGAGGGAGTGTCAATTTTTCTAGCACAAAGTTCAAGTCCCATGCTGGTAATGGTGGTTTCCTAGGAGGTTTTACATTCTTGATCCCTCTGAGGAACTGCCTGAGTAGAGGATGCGAAAAGACAGGTGGTTCGAAGCTGTATTCTGCTGAAATAGCTGATGCATGTATCTTGATGAAGGAATAAGACAGGCCTGTATGTAGAAGCTCTGCAAGTACTCCAGGATGTTAGCAGTATCTATGTTCGACACATCTTTTCCTCTTTCAGTACTCCAAATTACAAACCTTTTCCATTTTCCTGCATAGTTCCTTCTTGTTGAAGGTCTGCGGGCTTCAAGGATAATGTCTTTAACCCTTTGGGATAGGTCTGGGTTAGTTGCTGCTATGTGATGTTCCAGGCAGTCAGTTGCAATGTTTTTAGGTTTGGGTGCATGATGTTGTAGTTGTTCTGAGTTAACATCAAAGGCATCAGGGGTATTGACCACATTCTCCCCTGAGACATGCTCCTCAGCAATGGGTACCAGTGTTGTCTTGGCCAATTCGGAGCTATCAGGATTATCCTTGGACGTTCCTCTTTGATTTTCAGTAATACCTTGTGCATCAAAGGCAGAGGTGGAAATGCATATGCTGTCAGGCCTTTCCAACTGAAGGATAGAGAGTCCACCTTCCATGCAAGTGGGTGGCATGTCCTTGTGCAGAATTTCTTGAGCTGGTGATTGAGTGGGGATGCGAATAGGTCTATTTGTGGCATTCCCCATTTCTTTGTGATGGCCTTGAAGATGTCCGGGTGTAGCATCCATTCGTGAGCATCCGAGGTGGTTCTGCTTAACATGTCTGCTAGGGTGTTTTCTTTTCCCGGCACAAACATTGCCTGTAACTGGATGTTGTAGCTCAGAGCCATATTCCAAAGGTCCAGAGTCATTCTGCATAGGGGGTATGAATGAGTGTCTCCTTGTTTGTTGATGTACCACATGACTGTGGTGTTGTCTGTCCTTATCATTAAATGGCCTTCTCTGAGGAATGGTCTGAATTTCTGTATTGCTAGTTTTACTGCCAGCATTTCTTTTTGGTTTATGTGCAGGTGCAGCTGGTCTTGAGTCCACAATCCTTGTATGCATTTGTCCAACATGTGCGCCCCCCAGCCTAGGTCTGAGGCATCCGTTGTGATGGTTTGGCTTGCTTGAAAGTTGTGGAAGGGTAAGCCTGGGTTTGACTGGCATGCTTGAGCCCACCATAGGAACTCCTGTTTCAGGCATGGGATTAGTGGGATTTCGGTTTCTAAGCTGTGCCTGTGTTGAGACCATAAATTCTTTAGGTACCACTGTAGCTTTCTCATATGTAGTCTGGCATGTGGGACCAAGATTATGCATGATGCCATGAAGCCCAAGGCCTGCAGTACTTTTCTTGCTGTTAATTTGTTCTGCTTTGTTAATGCCAAGAAGTAAAGAGGGAGTTGTCTTTGTTTTTCTGCAGTTAGGAATGCCATTTGTTTTACTGTGTCCAAATCCGCACCCAAGAATGTTCTTGTTTGGGATGGTATCAGTCTTGACTTTTGTAAATTGACTGTGTATCCCAGGGCTTGTAGTAAGCAAATGACTCTTTGTAGATCTGTTGTCAGCTTGCTTTTGTTGTCCGCTTGTAACAGGCAGTCGTCCAGGTATGGATAAATTTGTATTCCTGTAGCCTGCAGTGAGCGATTACTGATGCCAGGCATTTTGTGAATACTCTGGGCAGTAGATAAGCCAAAGGGCAATGCTGAGAATTGATAATGCTCTGATCCTGCAAGAAATCTGAGGTATCTTCTGCAATTTGGTCGTATGGGGACGTGCAGGTATGCCTCCTTGAGATATAGAGTTACCAGCCAACACTCCTTGCCCAGCATGGGAAGAAGTTGCTGTAGGGTCAGCATTTTGAATTTTGGGACAATGATGTATGTGTTTAAGACGGACAGGTCGAGAATAGGTCTCCAACTTTTCTCTTTTCTTGGTACTAGGAAGAGTCTGGAGTAGAATCCTTTGCCCTGTTCTGTTATTGGTACTCTTTCCACAGCTCTCATCTTTGTTAATTCTGCTATCTGCTTTAGAGCTTCTGTTTTTTGATTTGGAGGTAGGTTTGGCATTCCTCTTTTTACTGGTAAGGTGTGGAAGTGGAACCTGTAGCCTTGGTCTATGGTTTGCAAAATCCACTTGTCTTTTGTGATACAGTGCCAGTTTTTCGAAAATAAGGCTAACTTTCCGCCTAAAGGTGCTGCTATTTGCTCCCTGGTAGGCGGTGTCAGAGCCAAGTCACTGTGATTGTCCTGTTGTAGTGGCAGTGGTTGTGTCTGTGCTTCGATTATTGCCTTGCCACTGTCGTCCTCTGTAGGCACCTCCTCGGGATTGATTTCTGCCTCTAGAGCGTCTATTCCTGCCTCTTTGAGATTTTGAGGAGTCTGGAAAGGACCAATTTTTGGCAGGCCAGTTCCTGCTAAACCTTGGGGCTGAACCTGTAAGAAATCCTTAACTGTTTGTACAGATTTTGCCTTTTCTTCCATTTTCTTCATTACTTGCTGAGCAGGTGTACCAAATAGACTGGCCTTATCCATAGGAGCATCTAACAGCTTTGCTTTAACATGATCCGGCAAGACCTGTTCTTTCAACCATGCATGCCTTCTTATCACTGTGCCAGTCATGGCTGATCTAAATGAAGCCTCCAGTGCATCATAGCCACATTTTAAAGAATGGTTATTAACCTGTTGGATGTTATTCACCATTTCTAAAACATATTTCTTATCTAAGGAGTCATCAGAGGACAGCTTCTTAGTTAACTGATCAAGCATAAACTCTTGGTATTGGATCATATGAAACTGACAGTTTAAAGCTCTAGCTGATAGAGTAGCAGAGGTGTAAACTTTTTTCCCCCATCTCTCTAAGGACCTGGATTCCCTTTCAGAAGGGGTAGGGTTTTTTGCTGAGGTCGAGGCTACTGCCTTAGGCCCCTGGGATATAGTCTCAGGATCTGCAAGTGGGGCCTTGTATAGGTGGTGATGAGTGTCTGGCACCCTGTAAAATCTATCTGGTTTGGCAGGGGCTGGAGGTAAAGTATCAGGAGCAGTGCAAACATCATTAAATGCATCATCCACAACAGGCAGTACTGGAGGTATAGCTAAGGGCCTATGTTGTGGTAAGTGCAGAAATGTCCTAAGCCTTTTTCTTGAATCTGAGAAATCTTGTCCCTGCCATTGGAATTGTTCTCTCATGGCATGTAAGGTTTCCCCAAAGGAAAATTCCTCTGGCGGAGAGGCAGATGGAATGGATTCTTCAGCATCGGAATCTTCATATGTAGACAAAGGAGCCTCTGGCTGGTCTGTAATGTCTGAGTCATCCACAGAATCATCAGAGGACACTGGCTCAGGGGGCTCTGCTCTAGATCTCTTTTCTGGTGGCTGTGAGGCCCTGTCTGGGTGAGATTGGGATTCCCTAATTAAGGATATTAAATCCTCTGCCTGAGTAAGCATTTGTGATCAAGAAGTGTGCCTGAGTGAGGGGGCTTAACAGGCACTGATTTAACAGTTTGTGGCAATATATCCGTGGCAAAGGCCTTAATAGACATGGCTGCAGGAGGCCTAGCAGCACCACGTGCTGGGGTAGAGACATCCAAAGGGATGGTGTCTGATAAATCACTAGGAACCACAGTAGTAGGCAAAACTTCTGAGGCCGATTCAACTAAGGTAGCAGGAGCCTCAGTAGTAGTCATGGATTCGGCTGAAGATTGACCAGTTTTCTCGGTTTCGGCCGAAACCGAGACGCGCATGCTTGCTTAACCGTGGTTTCGGCCAAAACCGGACCGCGAGTGTCGGTCTTTTCTTTGCGTTTTTAACAATTTGGGTAGTTGGAGGATCCGGCGGCATAATGTACGCAAAATCTGAGCGAAAAACTGTTCAGCAAACTCCGACCGGCGCCTAAGCGTTTCGGTTGAAGGAAGCACAGGCCGAACAGGCTGCTACGTCGTGGTCTGGGCCTAAGCAAGGCAGACAGTAAGAGTGGAAATCTTTATGAGGTATTTGTTTCCCACAAGTTAAACAGTTATTGACTTTTCTGACATCGGCTGAGGCAAGAAAGAGTCCCCAACGGGTACTTAGCTTTTAGAAGTCTTGAAGTAGTATTCGGTAGTAGTAATCTCTGGATCTGACTGACCGGCACTTGTGAACAGCTTCTGCTTGGCCAGCGGCAAGAAAGACTGAGGAAAATGGCGTCGGCTGATGCCTTTATACCGAAGACCAGCAGAGATGACGTCGGGTGAAGTGCGACATCAGCGAAGCTGGACCCAGACTTTGGAATCCGGCCGACCAAAGGGCTGCCTGACGACAGGACAACCCATTTGTTATGACTGCAGATGCATCCATGAAGGACATCTGGACTGCAGCTGTATTAGCACTCGAACATCTACATTTATGGTAGGTACAAAACTGTACTATGTTCATCGTGCATACAGCTGCAGTCATAACAGATGGGTAGAACCCAAAGCTAAAAAGGGGTGGTAGGCACTAAGTGGAACTAGGAGGAGCCAGGATGCCCTGCAAGACTGCAGTGGCAAAGCCTGCTCTAGTTTTGGAGTATAATGGTAGGTGGTAGTGCTTGGAGAAGGTATGCACAGAACTCCAAGTGGCTGCTTCCAAAATATCTTTGGTAGGAACTCCTCTGAGGAAAGCTGCAGAGGTAGCTGTGGCCCTTGTGGAGTGAGATCTGATGCCTGCAGGCACAGTTTTACCATGAAAAGAGTAACAAAAGCGTATGCAGTGGGCTATCCATTTTGAGATTGTCTGTTTGGAAATTGGTTTCCCTTGAGCTCCTATAGCATAGGACACAAAGAGTTGTTCTGATTTTCTGAAATAATAATAATGCAGCTGTCTGTGAATGTCCAAGGAATGTTGTAGTCTCTCCCCTTTGTTTTGAGGATTACGGTAAAAGGTAGGTAGGTGGGTAGCCTGGTTCAAAGCTACCCTGGATACCACCTTTGGCATAAAGGACAGATTGGTTCGTAAGGAAACTCTGTCCTGATGGAAAATGATGAAAGGCTGCAGAGACATGAGGGCTTGTACTTCCGATACCCTGCGAGCTGTGGTGATATAGCCAGAAGGAAGGCTGTTTTCCAGGACAAATATTGCAAATCTGTTGAGGCAGCTGACTCAAAGGGAGGTAAGGTCAGCTTTTCTAAAATGAAATTGAGGTCCCAAGCAGGTATTGGTTGTTTCCTTGGGGGTTCTATATTCTTAGCCCCTCTGAGGAACTGTCTTAAGAGGGGATGAGAGAATAAAGGAGGATCAGTGTTGTATTCTGCAGAAATGGCTGAGGCATGGATTTTGATGGAGGAGAATGAAAGTCCACTGCTTAGCAGCTCAGCTAGATACTGTAATATTTGAGGTAAATTCAGTATTCCAGGATTCTGGCCCTTTTTCTCATTCCAGGCACAAAATCGCTTCCATTTTCATAGTAGAAGGACTTGTGGCCTCCAAAATGACATCCTGCACCTCCTTGGAGAGTAGGGTCTGTTGTGAAGTTAAGGAATCTTCCATGCGGCCAGATTGAGTGTTTTCAGCTGACTGTGAAGAGTTATGAAGCTGTGCTGAGTCAGAAGAAGAGGCATTAGAGGTAGGGTCCACGGTGGGGAATGCGTCAGGCTCCTCACAAGTGGGTACCAGTGCTGTCTTGGCCAGTCTGGAGTAATGAGAATCATCTTTGGTCTGTCTGCTTTGGTTTTTAATAGAACTTTGGGCAGCAGAGGAAGAGGTGGAAAGGCATAAACTGTCATTGTTGTCCAACTGAAAGACCACTCTCCAGGCCTGTGGATGAAAAGTCCTTGAGCAGAATTTTGTCAATTGGTGACTTTTGTGGAAGGCAAAGAGATCCATGTCTGGCCTTCCCCATGCTTGAATTATTTCTGTAAAAACTTGAGGGTCTGCAATATTTCTGCTTAGGTTGTCTGCCACTTGCCTGGCAAGTACTGTGCTTGAAGTTCGATTTGTAATTCCAGAGCCATGTTCCAAAGTGACATGGCCAGCCTGCATAGGGGGTATGAATGGGTTCCTCCCTGTTTATGTACCACATTACTGTGGTGTTGTCTGTCCTTATCAATAGATGGCCTGGATGCAGAAGGTCTTTGAAAGCCATAATAGCATTTATTACTGCTAGCATTTCCTTTTGATTGATGTGTAGGTGCTTTTCTTTTTGGGACCATTTGCCCTGAATGCACCGATCTGTCATGTGTGCCCCAGGTGTAGTCCTGTTGTGATGACTTGATTTGCTTGAGGCTTGCAGAATGGGAGACCTGTGTTTCTTTGGCATGCTTGAGCCCACCACAGAAATTCCTTTTGAAGACATGGAATCAGTGGTATTATTCTTTCCAAACTGTGGCTGTGTTGAGACCATAGGTTTTTCAGGTACCACTGAAGTTTCCTCATATGCAGCTTTGCACATGGGATTAGTAGGATGCAAGATGCCATGAATCCCAGAGCCTGCAGGATTTTCCTTGCAGTCAGCCTGGTGAAATTTGCTAGTTTTCTGAAGTATTGAGTTAGTTGGCCCTGTTTCTCTGGCATGAGGTAAGCCATCTGGGTGTTTGTGTCCAAGTTGGCACCCAGGAAAATTATTTTTTGTGAGGGTATTAGCCTTGATTTCTTTTTGTTGACTGTGTACCCCAGAGAATTCAACAACATTATTACAAAAGCCAGATGTTCCAGAAGTATGTGCTTGCTGTCCGCTTGGATCAGGCAGTCGCCCAAATATGGGTATATTTGTATCCCTTGAAGTCTGCAGTAGGCAATTACTGATGCCAGGCATTTCGTGAATACTCTGGGCGCAGTAGATAAGCCAAAGGGCAATGCAGAGAATTGATAATGGGTTGAACCTGCAAGAAATCTGAGGTATCTTCTGCAATTTTATCGGATTGGGACATGCAGGTATGCCTCCTTGAGGTCCAATGTTACCAGCCAAGACTCCTTGCCCAGCATGGGAAGAAGCTGCTGTAATGTGAGCATCTTGAATTTAAAATGTGTTTAGGATGGATAGGTCCAAAATAGGTCTCCAATCTTTTCCCTTCCTTGGTACCAGGAATAGTCTGGAATAAAAAAGTACAGTTTTGCACCTACCATAAATGTAGATGTTCGAGTGCTAATATAGCTGCAGTCATAACAGATAGGTTCTCCTGAAGTCTAGGTCTGGCGTCGCTTCTTCCTGACGCCAGTGCGTCGACAGGGGTATAAAAGAACCAGCAGACGCCATTTTCTTCAGTTTTTCTTGCCCCAGATGTCAGGTGCCCCCAGAAGGAAGGCAATACATAAATTTGTGTAATAAAACAATGCAATATAATCAAAATACAGTAGTTGCAAGCAAATACACCATAAATGAATACCCCAATCAGGTTGTATGAGGAGGTGTTAGCCAACAGGCCTGTCCAAAGAGGGGAAGGAGGGTGGGAAATTGGACTGCAGCCTGTATTAGCACTAACATCTACATTTATGGTAGGTACAAAACTGTACTATGTTCATCGTGCATACAGCTGCAGTCATAACAGATGGGTAGAATCCCAAAGCTAAGAAAGGGGTGGTAGGCACTAGGTGGAACTGGGAGGAGCCAGGATGCCCTGCAAGACTGCAGTGGCAAAGCCTGCTCTAGTTTTGGAGTATAATGGTAGGTGGTAGTGCTTGGAGAAGGTATGCACAGAACTCCAAGTGGCTGCTTCCAAAATATCTTTGGTAGGAACTCCTCTGAGGAAAGCTGCAGATGTAGCTGTGGCCCTTGTGGAGTGAGATCTGATGCCTGCAGGTACAGTTTTACCATGAAAAGAGTAACAAAAGCGTATGCAGTGGACTACCCATTTTGAGATTGTCTGTTTGGAAATTGGCTTCCCTTGAGCTCCTATAGTATACGACACAAAGAGCTGTTCTGATTTTCTGAAAGGCTTTGTTCTGTCCAAATAATAGCGCAGCTGTCTGTGGATGTCCAAGGAATGTAGTAGTCTCTCCCCTTTGTTTTGAGGATTAGGGTAAAAGATAGGTAAAGTGTATAGCCTGATTCAAAGCTACCCTGGATACCACCTTTGGCATAAAGGACGGGTTGGTTCATAAGGAAACTCTGCCTGATGGAAGATGATAAAAGTCTGCACAGCCATGAGGGCTTGTAGTTCACTGAGGTGATAGCCAGAAGGAAAGCTGTTTTCCAGGACAAATATTGCAAATCAGTTGAGGCAGCTGGCTCAAAAGGAGGCAAAGTCAGCTTTTCTAGAATGAAATTGAGGTCCCAAGCAGGTATTGGTTGTTTCCTTGGGGGTTTTATATTCTTAGCCCCTCTGAGGAACTGTCTTAAGAGGGGGTGAGAGAATAAAGGTGGATCAGTGTTGTATTCTGCAGAAATGGCTGAGGCATGGATTTTGATGGAGGAGAATGAAAGTCCACTGCTTAGCAGCTCAGCTAGATACTGTAATATTTGAGGTAAATTCAGTTTTCCAGGATTCTGGCCCTTTTTCTCATTCCAGGCACAAAACAGTTTCCATTTTGCGGAGTGCTTTTTTTAGTAGGCGCGGCTTCTGGCCTCCAAAATGACATCCTGCACCTCCTTGGAGAGTAGGGTCTGTTGTGATGTTAAGGAATCTTCCATGTGGCCAGATTGAGTGTTTTCAGCTGACTGTGAAGAGTTTTGAAGCTGTGCTGAGTCAGAAGAAGAGGCATTAGAGGTAGGGTCCATGGACGGGCTCCTCAGGAGTGGGTACCAGTGCTGTCTTGGCCAGTCTGGAGCAATGAGAATCATCATTGGTCTGTCTGCTCTAGTTTAATAGAACTTTGGGCAGCAGAGGAAGAGGTGGAAAGGCATAAACTGTCATTGTTGTCCAACTGAAAGAGCCACTCTCCAGGCCTGTGGATGAAAAGTCCTTGAGGAGAATTTTGTCAATTGGTGATTTTTGTGGGAGGCAAAGAGATCTATGTCTGGCCTTGCCCATGCTTGAATTATCTCTGTAAAAACTTGAGGATGCAACTTCCATTCGTGTGGATCTGTCATATTTCTGCTTAGGTTGTCTGCCAGTGTGTTTTCCTTGCCTGGCAAGTACTGTGCTTGAAGCTCTATTTGTAATTCCAGAGCCATGTTCCAAAGTGACATGGCCAGCCTGCATAGGGGGTATGAATGGGTTCCTCCCTGTTTATGTACCACATTACTGTGGTGTTGTCTGTCCTTATCAATAGTTGACCAGAAGGTCCTTGAAAGCTATAATAGCATTTATTACTGCTAGCATTTCCTTTTGATTGATGTGAAGGTGCTTTTCTTTTTGGGACCATTGGCCCTGAATGCACCGATCTGTCATTGTGATGACTTGATTTGCTTGAGGCTTGCAGAATGGGAGACCTGTGCTTGTTTGGCATGCTTGAGCCCACCACAGAAATTCCTTTTGAAGACATGGAATTGGTCTCAACTGTGGCTGTGTTGAGACCATAGGTTTTTTAGGTACCATTGAAGTTTCCTCATATGCAGCTTTGCACATGGGATTAGTAGGATGCAAGATGCCATGAATCCCACAGCCTGCAGAATTTTCCTTGCAGTCAGCCTGGTGAGATTTGCTAGTTTTCTGAAGTATTGAGTTAGTTGCCCCTGCTTCTCTGGCGTGCGGTAGGCCATCTGGGTGTTTGTGTCCAAGTTGGCACCCAGGAAAATTATTTTGAGAGGGTATTAGCCTTGATTTCTTTTTGTTGACTGTGTATCCCAGATAATTCAACAACATTATTACAAAAGCCAGATGTTTCAGAAGTATGTGCTTGCTGTCCGCTTGGATCAGGCAGTCGTCCAAATATGGGTATATTTGTATCCCTTGAAGTCTGCAGTAGGCAATTACTGATGCCAGGCATTTTGTGAATACTCGATAAGCCAAAGGGCAATGCAGAGAATTGATAATAGGTTGAACCTGCAAGAAATCTGAGGTATCTTCTGCAATTTTGTCTGATTGGGACATGCAGGTATGCCTCCTTGAGGTCCAATGTTACCAGCCAAGACTCCTTGCCCAGCATGGGAAGAAGCTGCTGTAATGTGAGCATCTTGAATTTTGGCACAAGTAAAAATGTGTTTAGGATGGATAGGTCCAAAATATGTCTCCAATCTTTTCCCTTCCTTGGTACCAGGAATAGTCTCGAATAAAAACCTTGACCTTGTTCGTGAGTAGGTACCTCTTGAATATCTTTCATGTCCATGAGATCTGAAATTTGTCTTTGTGCCTCTGCCCTTTGATTGTGTGGCAGGTTTGGCATGCCTCTCATTTTTGGAAGGGTGTGAAAATGGAATCTGTAGCCTCTGTTTATAATGTCCAGGATCCATTTGTCTTTGTGACAATATGCCAATTTTTGAAAATAATGCCAGTTTTGCCATTTGAGCCTTGCTTGGCATGCAAAGGGAAAAGTCATTGGGCTTTTTCTGAATGGCTGCAAGCTATCCTCACGACCTCTTTGTGTAGGGGCTTGCCATTGTCTGCCTCAAGGACCAATTTTTTGAAGGCCAATTTCTACTGAAACGTGGAGGTTGTACCTGTAGAAAATCTTTCACTGTTTGCATTGATTTAGCCTTTTCCTCCATTTTCTTTAATACCTCCTCAACTTTAACACCAAATAACACATCCTTTTGTAGAGGAGCATCTAGTATTTTAGCTTTGACATGATCTGGTAAGGTTTGCTCCTTGAGCCAGGCATGTCTACGTATAACTGATCCCGTAACAGCAGCTCTATATGAGGCCTCTAGAGCATCAAAACCACATTGCAAGGTATGCTTACCCACTTGTTCTGCACTATGCATCAAATCCTGCAACTCCTTCAGGTCTGTTTTTTCAGGTTGTGACATTTTGCTTCTCAACTGTGGTAACAGAAACTGTTGGTACTTTAGCATATGGAACTGGCAGTTTAATGCCCTCATGGTTAAAGTGGCCGAGGTGTATACCTTTTTTCCCCACCTTTCTAAGGATCTAGGTAATGAACTTTTAGCAGTGGAGGCCTCAGTTCCCTGGGGCCCTGTGAGATGGTTTCTGGGTCAGCCGCTGGCTTTTTTATAAAATTGGTGTGAGTCAGGAACCCGTACCGTACCTGTCAGGCTTGACTGGGGCTGGAGGTAAAGAATCCGGGTTAAGGCAGGCCTCAGAGTACACATCATCTAGTATGTCTAAGACAGGAGGTATAGCCAGAGGCCTGTGCTGAGGTAGCAAGAGAAATCCCTAAGCCTTTTCTTGGAATCTGAGTACTCTTGGCCTTCCCAGTGGAAGTGTTCCCTTAAGGTATGCAAGGTTTCCCCAAATGAGTGGGAGTAATCCTGAGACAGAGGAATGGACTCCTCTGCATCAGAATCTTCAAAAGGGGAGTAAGAATGTTCCTGTTCATCAGAGTGCTCTGAAATAATGGAGGCCTGGTCAGAGGAGGGGGATTGTTCCTCCACTCTGGGCCTTTTGTCCGGGGAGTTGAGAAACTGATAATAAGTAATTCAGCCATTTTAAGCATCTGTTTTTTAGGCATGGGGCCTGGAGAAGGGCCCTGTGTAGCCTGTCTCTTAGAATGAATGGCTGCTTTAGACTTAGTGAAAGCCTTGATGGAAAAAGAGGAGGAAGGTCTGAAGACACCTTGAGAGGAGGCACACCTGTCTACATTTTGAGATTCACCACCAAAAAGTGGCGGTATCTGTAGTGGTCGGGGGTGGGAGCCCTCCCCCGGGCACAGCAGACAGGAACACCGCCAATGAAGAAGTGTAGGCAGGGGGGGGGCTGCGTGAGGTGCCTCGCTGAGAACCGACCACCTGTAGTCGGCTTTTGGCGTGTGTCGGTAGAGGCCGCGGAAACTGGAGTCGGAGTATCCGACGACATAATATAGTTAAATTTGTTGCCAAAATAGTGTTGGGCAAACTCCACCCGGCAGCAATGGTGCGCGTTTGTTGAATGTAGCACAAAACCGAGACATTGTGGTCTGGGCCTAAGCAAGGAATGCAGAGGGAATGAAAATCCTTATGCGGTATTTGCTTCCCACATGAAATACAATTATTAACTTTGTCTGACATCGGTCGCTTTCAAGAAGACTTTGGTTGCAAAATTTTCGTAATTTCAGGAGCTGGCCGACCGGCACTTCGAACTGCTTCAAAGACTGAAGAAAATGGCGTTGGCTGGTTCTTTTATAGACCTAGACTTTGGAATTCGGCCAACCGAGGACCCGCCGGACGGCAGGAGAACCCATCTGTTATGACTGCAGCTGTATGCACGATGAACATCTGCTTCGGCTCTGGCAAGGCAAGAAAAGCTGATGTAAAAGCATCGGCTGCATGTTTTATACCCCTGATGAACTGACATCATGGAAGAGGCGACAGCATCCAACGCAGAAATCCCAAGACTCTGGTATTCGGGCCGTCTGAGGGCTCCCTGCAGGCAGATAACCCAAGTGTGATGACTGCAACAGTGAAACATGAAGAACATAGCTCCAATTCTGGGTACCTTCAGGGCCAGAGAGAGTTCCGATTCCTCAGTTTTTTTTTTTCTAGAATCTTGAGTCCTTGGACCAACTGGAGACGATACAGCTTTAATGTTTTTTCCCTAGAAAGGGGTCTGAGCCCACATATCAAGCAATCCTTGATCACCCCCCACCACCAAACACACCTTGCAGAAACTGTGGGAGTCGGAGTAAAATTTAATGTCCACAAGTTCTCCTCCATCTTTTTCTCTTTAGATATAGTTAGCTGTAAGGAAAAACACACGATCACAACAGCCGAAAACGGACTAGCTACAAACCATCTGAAACTCCAAGAGTAACAGCATCTATGACCAAAACTTATTTACATACATTTTTGTTTAAGAGAAAATTGCAGTGATGATGGAAGGCACTAGACACCAAGAAGGCAGAAGAATGAAATCTAAAGGAAAGAAAGCAACAAAGGCAAGCTTTTAAATATTGCTTGAAATAGTTGAAGTAAGGTGAAGTATTTCTACACTAATCATAGAGAAGGAGCACTTAGCCGTAGCCAAGAACAAATCCACATCAGTTTACAAGAATACTAAATTAGACATGAGGTAACCTTACCACGCATGATGAGAAAAGAATACTTGGAACACTAGTTTTGCAAGGTGCTGGTTTCAACAACTGGCACAAGGACCAATGAGCTGGATTAGATGGGCTGAATGAATAGGATCTGATGATGTGAGCCAGGTACAGAAAATCTAAGTCTGAACTACTTGTCAATAAAGTGTAATATTAACATGATGAGGAAAACTGTGGGGGTGGGGGTGGACAAGGTTTGCAGGGATACCCTTTTGAACACTGGAACCTTGACATACAGACTGAGAAAGGAGATCCACAGAACAAGTCCCCAGGTTGTCTTTCTTTGGACTCCCACTGCCATTTGTACCCCGATGGATAATTCCCAGAACCCAGTGAGATAATTTGGGCATAATAAACTCTCTCAACTAGGCATCAATCAGTATTTTACCAGATGAGTAGCTAAAGTACAATTGTGTACATTTAACATAAATGTAGATGTTCGAGTGCATTCACTGTTGCAGTCATCGCATTAGGTTTATCTGCTTGCAGTAGCCCTCAGTCGGCCTGATTAACAAAATCTTAGGGTCCTGCGTCGGTCGCTGTCTCTTTTTCTGGGTCGTCAGGTAGTCGGGTATAAAACATGCAGCCGACGCCATTACATCAGTTTTTCTTGCCCCAGATGTCAGGTGCCCCCATAATGGGAAGCAGTAAAATAAATATAAATATATACAAGGATATACCTCCAATAAAAAAGCAAATACACCAAAAACTTTTAAGCATAGTAAAAGACAGTAGAGATATAGCCAAAATAAGGCAGAGGGCTGGAGGGAGGGTAACCAGGGCCACAACAGTGAATACACTCGAAAATCTACATTTATGGTAAGTGTACACAACTGTAGTATGTTCTTCGTGTTTCACTGTTGCAGTCATCACATTTGGGTAGATTCCCAAAGCTAAGGATGGGAGGAGGAATTTAGATAGCATTAGGACCAGCTATAAGGCTCTGCAAGACTGCAGTGGCAAAGCCAGCTCTGGATTTAGAGAAAATTGGCAAATGGTAATGCTTGGTGAAAGTATGTACAGAACTCCAGGTAGCAGCTTCTAGGATGTCTATGGTAAGGATACCTCTAAGAAAGGCTGTAGAGGTAGATGCAACCCTGGTTGAATGGGATGTAATCCCCTGTTGGACAGGTTTTCCATGGTGCTTATAGCAGAAATGAATACAATGGCATTTCCATTTAGAAATGGTTTGCTTTGAAATGGCCTTCCCCTCTGCCCCTGCAGCAAATGCCACCAACAGTTGTTCAGATTTCCTTTGCGGTTTAGTCCTAAGTAAAATTTAAGTTGTCTGTGCACATCTAAGGAGTGCAGTATACGTTCCCCCTTGTTCTGCGGATTAGAAAAGAAGGTTGGCAAATGAATGGACTGATTAAGAGCCACAGTGGATACCACCTTGGGCATGAAAGAGGGATTGGTACAGAGGGACACCCTGTCCGCATCAAAGATGATGAAAGGCTCCACTGCCATAAGGGCCTGTAATTCAAATACCCTTCTTGCTGAAGTGATTGCTAAAAGGAAAGCTGTTTTCCAAGAAAGGAATTTTAACTCTGCAGTTGCAGCTGACTCAAAAGGGGGAAGAGTGAGTTTTTCCAATGCAAAATTAAGGTCCCAGGCTGGAGTTGGGGCTCTCCTGGGTGGTCTTAAGTTTTTGGCCCCTCTGAAGAACTGCTTCAGCAGTGAGTGAGAAAAGAGGGGTGGTTCTGTGTTGTAATGAGCTGAAATGGCTGAGGCATGAATTTTGATGGAGGAAAAGAAAATGCCCTTGTGAAGCATCTCAGTTAAGTATTCAAGAATCTGAGGTAAGTTGGGCGCTGCTGTGGCCATCCCTTGAGTTTCGTTCCAGGCACAGAATCTTTTCCGTTTTTCAGCCTAAGATTTTCTAGTACTAGGCCTCCTCACCTGTAGAATGACATCCAAGATTTGTTTACTAAGGGCTGGTAACGGAGAGCTCAGGTAATTAGCCAGGCTGTCATGTTGAGGGTTTGAAGATGAGGGTGCAGAATCTGGCCCTCCTGCTTGGACAGCAGGGTAGAGATCTGGGGCACATGCCATGGATCCAGCAGTGATACACTGCGCAAGAGGGGGTACCAGTATTGGCGTGGCCAGTCTGGCACAATCAGTATCATCCTTGGTTTGTCCTGTTTGATCTTTAGTAGTACCTTGGTGAGAAGAGAGAGAGGAGGAAAGGCAAACTGATAGATTTTTCAAGGTAAAGGACAGGGCATCCACTTTCCAAGCTTGTTTCTGGGGAGTCCTTGAGCAGAATTTGTCCAATTGGTAGTTGTGGGGGGAGGCAAACAGGACTATATGTGGGCTCCCCCATTTATTTATCAAAATGTTGAATGTCTTTGGTTCCAATTTCCACTCGTGTGGGTCCATGAGATTTCTGCTTAGATAGTCTGCCAGTGTCTTTAGGTTTTCGGGCAGGAACTGAGCCTGTAGGTGCACTTGGAAGCTCAAGGCTGTGTTCCACAGAGCAATGGCTAGTCTGCAGAGAGGGTATGAGTGGGTTCCCCCCTGCCTGTTTATGTACCACATAACAGTGGTTTTGTCCGTCTTTACCATTAATTGTCCTGGAAGAATGTGGTCCTTGAAGGCTGTCAGAGCATTCTGTACAGCTAACATTTCTTTTTGATTGATATACAGGTGCATTTGCCTTTGGTTTCATTTGCCCTGAATGCACTTCCCTGCCAAGTGAGCCCCCCATGCACAGTCTGATGCGTCTGTTGTTGGGATTTGGACGGCAGGGGGTAGAGTGAATGGCAGCCCCTTGTTTTGGTGGCAGGCCTCTGCCCACCAAAGGAATTCTAGCCGTAGGCAAGGTATGATAGGAATCATTGCTTCTAGATCCTGAGAATGTTGACACCATAGCCTTTTTAGATACCACTGTAGTTTCCTCATATGCAGTCTTGCATATGGAATTAGCAGAATGCTGGAGGCCATGAACCCCAGGGCTTGTAGTATTTGCCTTGCAGATAGCAGGTTCTTTGTGGCCACTAGTTTGAAGTTGTCAAATTAATTTGTTTCTCTGGCATGAGGAAAGCCATCTGGGAAGTTGTGTTCACGCTTGCTCCCAGGAATACAATTTGTTGACAGGGTACCAGATGTGTCTTCTTTTTGTTTATGGTGTACCCCATACAAGTTGGCACCTTTTGTACAAATGCCAGATAATTTAAAAGTATGTCCTGGCTTTCTGCCTGAATTAGACAATCGTCCAAGGTATAGGTATCTTTGAATTTTTCTTTGCCTGGAAAATGCAATGACAGGCGTTAGGCACTTTGTGAATACCCTGGACGCAGCAGATAAGCCAAAGGGCAGTGCAGAAAACTGAGAGTGCATGTAGCCTGCTTTGAAGCGTAGGTATCTTCTGCAAGATTCCCCGGTTAGGATGTGCAGGTCGGGTTCCTTTAAATCCAGTGCTGCCAAGCAGGCATTTTTGCCTAGCATAGGAAGCAGCTGGTGAAGAGATAGCATCTTGAATTTGCAAATCACCAAAAAAGTGTTTAAGATAGAAAGGTCCAGGACAGGACGCCATGAACTGTCTTTACTGGGTACCAGGAAACGTCTTGAATAAAAACCTCATCCCTTTTCCTCTTCTGGTACAGTCTGAATAGCCTTTAGGCTTAAGAGAGAGAGAGTACTTGCTTTTCAGCCTCTGGCCAACCTTTTGGGGATGGAAACATGTGGAAGTGAAATCTGTATCCTTGGGAAACTATATTTAAAATCCATTTGTCCTGGGTAATGAGTTCCCAGTTTTTGGCCTGCAGTGCAATCTTGCCCCCTAAAGGAGCAGCCAGTTGAGAAGTGCTTGAAAATTTTAAGGTCAAGTCATTGAGATAGCTTTCCATAGGGGGGAGTCTTACTACTCCCTGATTTGGAAGTGGAACCCCCCCACTGCTTAGTCTTGTGCGTACCCTGGGACTGAAATCTGGGGTTTGTTCTGGGTTTGGGTTGAGAAGGCCTGGAAAAGGCAGGAAAGGACCAATTCTTAGACGGCCAATACCTACTAAATACTGAAGGCTGAACTTGTAAGAAATCTTTTAACGGTTTGCATAGATTTAGCTTTTCCCTCCATCTTCTTAAGAACAACTTCTGTTTTGTTGCCAAACAGGCGGTCTTGATTTAAGGTAGCATCCAACAATTTAGCTTTAGCATGATCTGCCAAAGATAGTTTCTTAAGCCAAGCATGCCTTCTAAGTACAGATCCAGTGACAGCAGCCCTGTAAGAGGCTTCTAATGAATCAAACCCACATTGCAAAGTATGTTTTCCATCCTGTTCATCCGAATGCATTAAATCGTGTAAATCTTTATTTTCAGCACAGTCAGGAATCAACACCATTTTCTGTTTAAGCAATCCAATAATATGTTGCTGATACTTTAACATATGAAACTGAGTTTAAGGCCCTAATGGCAAGGTTGCAGAAGTGTATACTTCTTACCCCATCTATCCAGAGCCCTGGAGTTTCAATCAGAAGGGGTAGGATTTTTGGCAGTAGTAGCCTTAATGCCCTTGGGTCCCCGTAAAATAGTCTCAGGATACGCAGTAGGATTTTTAAAAAGGAACTTATGAGAATCAGAAACCCTGTAATAACTATCAGGTTTTCTGGGAGCAGGAGGCAAAGAATCAGGGGCAAACTAGATTCCGAAAAGGCATCATTAACAATGTCTAGTACAGGAGGGATAGCTAAAGGCCTGTATTGAGGCAGGAGTAAGAAGTCCCTAAGCCTCTTTTTTGAATCAGAGTAATCCTGGCTTTCCCAGAGGAAATGCTCCCTAAGAGTATGCAAGGTTTCACAAAAAGAGAAACCCTCTGGAGGGGATGCAGAGGGAATACAGTCCTTGTGCATCAGAATCCTATTAAGCAGATAAGAGTAAATCCAGGTCATCAGAAGAAAAGTACAGTTGTGTACCTACCATAAATGTAGATGTTTGAGTGTATTCACTGTTGCAGTCATTACTCTTGGGTTATCCTGCTGGCAGGCTACCCTCAGTCGGCCAGAATTCCAAAGTCTAGGTCCGGCGTTGGTTGCTGTCGCCTCTTCCCTGACGTCATTGCGCCAGGGGTATAAAAGATGCAACCAACGCCATTTACTTCAGTTTTTCTTACCCCAGATGTCAGGTGCCCCCAAAATGGTAGGCTGTAAAATATAACTTTCGGGTCTACACCCTTCATCAGTATGAGTCATTACAAAAAAATCAGCATTTAAATAGGAGAATATAAAATCACATGCTTCAGCCCATCTCACTCCCTAATTAACAATCAAAACAAAGTAATACACAACTCATAAAGGTCTATATAAAAAATATTAAAAAAAAGGACAAGAAATCTTAAAGAATGCAGAATTTTCTCACCCTTGTTCTGTGGATTTGGATAAAAGGAAGGCAAGTGAATGGTTTGGTTGAGGGCCATACTGGATACCACCTTAGGCATAAATGTAGGATTTGTCCTCAGACACACCCTGTCTGGATGAAAAATGATAAAAGGTTCCACAGCCATGAGTGCTTGTAACGCCGAGACTTGCCTTGCTGAGGTTATTGCTAGGCATAGAGCTGTTTTCCAGGATAAGAATTTTATATCTGCTGTTGAAGCTGGCTCGAAAGGAGGCAGTGTGAGTTTTTCCAAAACATAATTGAGGTCCCAGGCCGGAATTGGTGCTCTCCTTGGAGGCCTAATGTTTTGGGCCCCTCTGAGGTACTGCCTTATTAAAGGATGAGAAAAGATAGGTGGTTCTGTATTGTAATGGGCTGAAATGGCAGAGGCATGAATCTTAACTGATGAGAAAGAAAGGCCTTTGTTCAGCATTTCAGTTAGGTATTGTAAAATCTGAGATATATTTGGTACACACATGTCAATGCCTTGTTCCTGGCTCCAAGCACAGAATCTCTTCCATTTTACTGCATAAGATTTTCTGGTACTGGGCCTCCTAGAGGACATCCATAACAGCTTTTGAAAGAGGTGTGTTCTGAATGGTTACATTATCCACCATGCTGCCAGATTTAAGGTGGAGTTGGCTGTGCAGGATCTGATTGTTTTGTTGGGTCAGCAAGTGAGACGTTTGAGGCAATATCCATGCTGGACCTTGAGACAAGCTCTTTAGGACTGGGTACCAGTGCTGGCGTGGCCAGTCTGGTGTAATCAGTATCATTTTTGGCTTCTCTTGTATGACCTTTAGGAGTACCCTGGGAAGGAGAGGCAGTGGAGGAAAGGCATATACTGTTAGGTTTTTCCAGCTGAAGGATAGGGCGTCCACTTTCCATGCTTGCTTGTGATAAATCCTTGTGCAAAATCTCTGCAATTGGTAGTTGTGAGGGGAAGCAACTAGATCTATGTCTGGGCATCCCCATTTCCTTATTATCGCGTTGAAGACTTGTGGATCCAGTTTCCATTCGTGGGGATTCATGAGGTTTCTCTGCTTAGTTCGTCTGCCAGAGTATTTGTTTTTCCTGGCAGGAATTGTGCTTGCAGGTGAATTTGAACAGCCATTGCTGTGTCCCATAAGGTCATTGCTAGCCTGCAGAGGGGGTTTGAATGTCTACCTCCCTGCTTGTTTATGTACCACATGACCGTAGTATTGTCTATCAGTAGCTGTCCTGGATGAAGCAGGTCCTTGAAAGCTGTCAGAGCATTTTGAACAGCTGGCATCTCTTTTTGTTTGATGTGAAGATGCATCTGGTTTGCAGGCCATGTGCCCTGAATACATTTTCCTGCCATATGGGCCCCCCAGGCATAATGTGATGAATCCGTTGTGTCTGTCTGGCTGTGGGTAAACTGAATGGCAAACCCTTGTTGTGGTGACAGGCTTCTGCCCACCATCGAAACTCCTGTTGTAGGCAGGGAATGAGTGCAATTACTGTCTCCAGGTTGTGGCAATGCTGAGTCCAAACACTTTTTAGATACCATTGTAGTTTCCTCATATGCAGTCTGGCATATGGAATTAGTAGAATGCAGGATGCCATGAAACCCAGGGCCTGCAGGATTTCCCTTGCAGATAAGTGGGTTTTTGTTGCCAATTTCTTGAAGTAAGAAGTCAGTTGCTTTTGCTTGTCTGGCGTGAGATAAGCCATCTGGGCAGTTGTATTTAAGCTTGCACCCAGGAATATTATCTCTTGAGAGGGCACTAGTTTTGATTTATTTTCGTTTACTGTGTACCCTAGGCCAGTTAGTAATCTTTTTTACATATGCCAGATGCTTTAAAAGAATTTCTTTGGTCTCTGCTTGAATTAGGCAGTCGTCCAAGTAGGGATATATTTGAATTCCTCTTGTCTGCAAAACGCAATTACTGGTGCCAGGCATTTTTGTGAAGACCCTGGGCGCAGAAGATAAGCCAAAGGGCAGTGCACAGAATTGGTAATGCACTGAGCCAGCTATGAATATGAGGTACCTTCTGCAAGACTGTCTGACTGGGACATGCAGGTATGCCTTTTTTAGGTCCAAAGTTACGAGCCAAGCCTTCTTGCCCAGCATGGGCAGTAGCTGTTGTAGAGTCAACATCTTGAATTTTGGGACTTCCAGAAAAGTACAGTTTTGTACCTACCATAAATGTAGATATTCGAGTGTATACACTGCTGCAGTCATTACACTTGGGTTATCCTGCCGTCAGGCGGTTCCCCAGTCGGCCTGAGTTCCAAAGTCTTGGTCCGGCGTCGGTTGCTGTCGCCTCCTCCCTGACGTCAATGCAATAGGGGTATATAAGATGCAGCCGACTCCATTTTCTTCAGTTTTTCTTGCCCCAGATGTCAGGTGCCTCTAAATAGGTAAGCAATTCCAATTGCTAATAAAACATACATAAGAAAAGCAAAAAACAACTTACAGCTACCAGCAAATACTCCCCATAGGTAGTAAGGGTAGGAGACATAGGTACGTACCAGCCAGTAAGAGGGGAAGGAGGGAGGGTAACCTGGACTGCAGCAGTGTATACACTCGAACATCTACATTTATGGTAGGTACAAAACTGTACTATGTTCATCGTGTTACACTGCTGCAGTCATTACACCTGGGTAGAATCCCAAAGCTGAGGTGGGGTGGTATAAGGCCCTGCAGCACTGCAGTGGTGAAGCCAGCTCTGGATTTAGAGAAGAGGCAGATGGTAACTCCAAGTTGCTGCTTCCAAAATATCCTTGGTAGGTACTCCCCTGAGGTAGGCAGCTGAAGTGACTGTTGCCCTGGTGGAGTGAGATCTAATGCTGCTAGGTACAGGTTTTCCATGGTATGTGTAGCAGAAACATATACAATGTCCTATCCATTTTGAAATGGTCCGTTTTGAAAAGGCTTTTCCCTGTGCTCCTGCAGCATATGCTACCACTAATTGCTCAGATTTTCTGAAAGCTTTGGTTTTGTCCAAGTAGAAGCGTAACTGCCTGTGAATGTCCAAAGAGTGCAGTAGTCTCTCCCCTTTATTCTGTGGTTTAGGATAAAAAGTTGGCAGGTGAACAGTTTGGTTTAGATCCACACTGGATACCACCTTTGGCATAAACGGGTTAGTTCTTAAAGACACCCTGTCCTGGTGGAAAATGAGGAAAGGGTCCACTGCCATTAGTGCCTGTAATTCTTAAACTCTTCGTGCTGATGTTATTGCCAGGAGCAGAGCAGTTTTCCAAGAGATATATTTTAATTCTGCTGTGTTAGCTGGCTCAAAAGGAGGTAAAGTTAGTTTTTCCAAAACAAAGTTGAGGTCCCAAGTTGGAGTAGGTGCTCTACGGGGCAGTCTTATGTTTTTAGCCCCTCTGAGGTACTGTTTTAACAGAGGATTAGAGAAAATTGGTGGATCCGTGTTGTAATGAGCAGAGATGGCAGAGGCATGGATATTGATGGATGAGAAGGAGAGGCCTTTGTCCAGCATCTCAGTTAAGTATTGTAGTATCTGAGGAATGTTTGGGACAAGAGGGTCAAGGCTGTGAGCTTGGTTCCAGGCACAGAATCTCTTCCAATTATCCGAGTAGGCTTTCCTGGTACTAGGCCTTCTGGCCTCCAGAATGACATCCACAACAGCTTTGGAGAGAGGCATTGCTTGCTTGACTAAGGAATCTTCCATGCAGCTAGGTTTAAGTTCTTTAGCTGGCTGTGTATGATTGTTGTGCTGAGTCAGCAGATGTGGGATATGAGGCAAAATCCAGGGTGGTTCTTGTGCTAAGCTCCTTAAGACTGGGTACCAGTGCTGGCGTGGCCAGTCTGGTGCAATCAGGATCATCTTTGGCTCTTCTTGCCTGGCTTTTATGAGTACCTTTGGCAGGAGAGGTAGTGGTGGGAAAGCGTATACTTTTAGGTTCTCCCAGCTGAGTGAGAGGGCATCCACTTTCCATGCTTGTGGATGGTAATTCCTTGTGCAGAATTTTTGTAGCTGGCAGTTTATTGGGGATGCAAACAGATCTATGTCTGGGCACCACCATTTCTGTGTTATCATTCGGAATATTTGTGGATTCAATTACCACTCGTGGGGATCCATGATGTTTCTGCTTAAGTCTTCTGCCAGTGTGTTATTCTCTCCTGGCAGGAATTGTGCTTGCAGATGAACTTGAAGGTTTATAGCTGTGTTCCACAAAGTCTTGGCTTGTCTGCATAGGGGGTAGGAGAGAGTGCCCCCTTGCTTGTTTATGTACCACATAACTGTGGTGTCTGTCTGTCTTTAGCCGTAGTTGTCCTGGATGCAACAGGTCCTTGAAAGCTATAAGGGCATTTTGTACAGCTAGCATCTTTTTTTGATTGATGTGAAGATGCCTTTGTTCTGCGGGCCACGTGCCCTGAATACATTTGCCTGCCATGTGTGCTCCCCAGGCGTAATCCGATGAAACTGTTGTCAGTGTTTGCCTGGTTGTGTAAAAGGTTGTCCCTTGTTGAGGTGACAAGCTTGAGCCCACCATTGAAACTCCTGTTGAAGGCAAGGGATTAGTGGTATAACTGTTTCCAAACTTTGACAGTGTTGAGACCATACATTCTTTAGGTACCATTGTATTTTCCTCATATGCAGTCTGGCATATGGAATTAGCAGTATGCAGGATGCCATGTAACCCAAGGCCTGCAGAATTTTTCTTGCAGGGAGTTGGGTCTTTGTTGCCATCAATTGAAAGTATTGAGTCAGTTGTCCTTGCTTGTCTGGCGTGAGATAAGCCATCTGGGCCGTTGTGTTCAAGCTGGCACCCAGGAATATAATCTCTTATGAAGTCACTAGTTTTGATTTCTTTTCGTTTACTGTGTACCCCAGGCAACTTAACTTTTTTACAAACGCCAGATGCTTTAGAAGAACGTCCTTGCTCTCTGCTTGAATCAGGCAGTCATCCAGGTACGGATAAATTTGAATTCCTTTCTGTCTGCAAAATGCAATTACTGGTGCCAGGCACTTTGTGAAGACCCTGGGCACAGTAGATAAGCCAAAGGGCAGTGCAGATAATTGGTAGTGCATTGAAACAGCTATGAATCTGAGACATCTTCTGCAGTTTTGTCTGATAGGGACTTGCAGGAATGCCTCCTTGAGGTCCAAAGTCACGAGCCAAGCTTTCTTACCCAGCATGGGAGTGTGCTGCTGTAGTGTCACCATTTTGAATTTCGGAACATCCCGGTAAGTGTTTAGAGATGAAAGATCCAGAATGAGCCTCCAGGCTTTGTCCTTTCTGGATACCAGAAAAAGTATTGAGTAAAATCCTTGTCCTTGCTCCTGTGATGGTACATTTTGAATAGCTCTCATATCCCTGAGTGCTGTAATTTGTTTTTAGCCTCTGCCCATTGATTTGGTGGCAGATTTGGCATTCCTTTTATCCTTGGCAGAGTGTGAAAGTGGAATCTGTAACCTTGAAATACAATGCTGAGAATCCATTTGTCTTTGGTGATCATTTGCCAATTGTGGTAGAAGAGTGCCAGTTTTCCTCCCAAGGGGGCTGCCAAGAGGGATTTGTTTGGCAGCTGTAGTGGGAAGTCATTGGAGCTGCTTTTTATATGGTTGGGGCCTGCCTTCCCCTTCTTTCTGGCCTGATGCAACCCATTGTCAAGGTCTGAAAGGACCTTGTGTTTGACCTCTACCTCTTGGACGTCTGTATCTTCCCCTTTGAGGTCTGTCTGTAACTGGAAAGGACCAATTCTTAGTTGGCCAGTTTCTGCTAAATCTAGGAGTCTGAACCTGTAAGAAATCCTTCACCGTTTGCATAGATTTTGCCTTATCCTCCATTTTCTGCAATACCTCTTCTGCCTTAACTCCAAATAACACATCCTGCTGCAAAGGAGCATCCAATACCTTTGCTTTAACATGATCTGGTAACGTATGTTCTTTTAGCCAAGCATGTCTTCTAATGACAGAGCCTGTAACTGCTGCTCTGCAGGAGGCCTATAGAGAATCAAAACCACATTGCAAAGTATGTTTTCCCACTTGTTCAGCTGCATGCAGTAAATCCTGCATTTCTTTAAAATTAGGAGGATCTGATTCTGGAAGCATTTTTTGTTTTAACTGAGACAGTAAAAATTGCTAATATTTTAGCATGTGAAAAGTACAGTTTTGTACCTATCATAAATGTAGATGTCCGAAAGATATGCAACTGCAGTCATAACATATGGGTTTTGTCCTGCCTTAGGCAGCCCTCGGTCGGCCGGATTCCAAAGTCTGGGTCCGACGTCGGCTGATGTTGCATTTCTCTCCGATGTCAGAGCGGCAGGAGTACATAAGCATCAGCCGACGCCATCTTCAGTGTTTCTTGCCCCAGATGCCAGGTGCCCTCCAAGGAAGGCTGTAATCAATTTGGAAGAGAAAAACAGGTTTCCAGACAAATAATAAGCAATAAACAGATACACCATAACAGATATCCCCAGCTAGGATAACAGGGAGAGGAGTGGACCCAAGGAATAGAGGGGAAGGAGGGAGGGAAAACCCGACTGCAGTTGCATATCTATCGGACATCTACATTTATGGTAGGTACAAAACTACTATGTCCTTCAAGAATGCAACTGCAGTCATAACATATGGGTTGAATACCATAGCTTAGCTGGGGGAGGTGGAATGCTCTAAGAAAAGGATGGTGTAGCTATCAATCCCTGCAGGACTGCCGAAGCAAAGCCTGCTCTGGATCTGGAATATAAAGGGAGGTTGTAGTGTTTGGAGAATGTATGCATGGAGCTCCATGTAGCAGCTTCTAGAATGTCTTTTGTAGGCACCCCTCTTAAGAATGCTGTAGAGGTGGCTGTAGCTCTGGTAGAGTGTGATCTGATATTGGCTGGTACACTCTTTCCATGGCAGGAATAACATAGTCTGATGCAATGTCCAATCCATTTTGAGATAGTCTGTTTGGAAATTGCTTTCCCTTGTACTCCAGGGGCGTAAGCTACAAAAAGCTGATCAGACTTCCTATTGGCCTTGGTTCTATCCAGGTAGTATCGAAGTTGTCTGTGAATGTCCAAGGTATGCAACAGTCTTTCCCCTTTGTTCTCAGGATTGGGAAAGAAAGTAGGCAGGTGAATTGCTTGATTCAAAGAAACCCTAGATACCACTTTTGGCAGAAAGCTAGGGTTGGTTCGTAAGGAGACCCTGTCTCTATGAAAGGTAATTAAAGTACAGTTTTGTACCTACCATAAATGTAGATGTCTGATAGGTATGCATCTGCAGTCCTAACATATGGGTTGTCCTGCTTCAGGCAGCCCTTCCGTCGGCCGGATTCCAAAGTCTGGGTCTGGCCTCGGCTGATGTCGCACTTCACCCGACGTCATAGCTGCTGTGGTATAAAGGCATCAGCCTACGCCATTTTCCTCAGTGTTTCTTGCCCCAGATGCCAGGTGCCCTCTAGGAAGGCTAAATTTGGATAAATGCAAATAATTCCAAACAGTAGAGAGCAAAAGTTATATATATATATATATATATATATATATATATATATATATATATATATACATACAAAACAAATACACCATACTAATTTCCCCCAGCTAGCTGAAAGAGGGATAGATACCCTAGGAATACCACAGAGGGGAAGGAGGGTGGGCAATCCTGACTGCAGATGCATACCTATCGGACATCTACATTTATGGTAGGTACAAAACTGTACTATGTCCTTCAAGGATGCATCTGCAGTCCTAACATATGGGTAGAATACCATAGCCAAACTGGGGGAGGAGGCACTAAGATAAAGATGGTGTAGTCAAGATCCCTTGCAACACAGCAGTTGCAAAACCTGCTCGGGATCTGGAGTATAAAGGGAGGTTATAATGCTTGGCAAATGTATGCACGGAGCTCCAAGTAGCAGCTTCTAAAAGGTCTTTGGTAGCCACTCCTCATAGAAAAGCTGTAGTGGTGGCTGTAGCTCTTGTGGAATGAGGTCTGATATTTTCAGGAGTTGTCTTTCCATGAAAAGAATAGCAAAATCGGATGCAATTTCCTATCCATTTTGAGATTGTCTGTTTTGAAATTGCTTTTCCTTGCATTCCTGTTGCATATGCTACCAGAAGTTGGTCAGTTTTTCTGTTGGTCTTAGTTCTGTCCAGATAGTAGCGTAATTGTCTGTGCACATCCAAGGTATGTAGCAGTCTTTCCCCCCTGTTCTGTGGGTTGGGGAAGAATGTAGGTAAATGAATCGCTTGGTTCAATGATACTCTGGAGACCACTTTTGGCATAAAGGTAGGGTTGGTTCTCAGAGACACTCTATCCTGATGGAAGATAAGGAAGGGCTGTACTGCCATTAATGCCTGTAATTCAGATACCCTTCTTGCTGAAGTGATTGCTAGCAGGAAAGCAGTTTTCCAAGACAAGAACTGTAAATCTGCTGTTGCTGCTGGTTCAAAAGGGGGAAGTGTCAACTTTTCCAGGACAAAGTTGAGATCCCATGTAGGTAAAGGTGGTTTCCTTGGAGGTTTTACGTTTTTGATTCCTCTCAAGAACTGTCTGAGTAGAGGATGAGAGAAGACAGGAGGATCCATGTTGTATTCTGCTGAGATTGCTGATGCATGAATCTTAATGGAGGAGTAGGACAGGCCATTGTGGAACAGTTCTGCTAAGTATTCCAGGATGTGTGCTATGTTTGCCAATGAGACATTTTCTCCCTTTGCTGTACTCCAAATGAGGTATCTTTTGCATTTGGCTGAATAAGGTTTCCTTGTGGAGGGTCTGCGAGCCTCCAGGATAATGTCCTTAACCCTCTGAGATAAATCTGGGTTATTTTGTTTTATGCAATATTCCAAGCAGCTAGCTGCAGTGTTTTCAAGTTTGGATGTAGGATCTTGTAGTTGTTTTGTGTTAGAAGTAAGGGACATAGAGGTAGAGGCCATGCATATGTCCGAGACATGCTTCTCAGTAGCGGGTACCAATGTTGCCTCGGCCAGTCTGGAGCTATCAGGATTACCCTTGGCTGATCCTCTTTGATCTTCAGTAGGACTTTGTACATCAAAGGAAGAGGTGGGAATGCATATGCTGTCAGGTTTTTCCAGCTGAAGGAAAGGGAGTCCACCCTCCAAGCAAGTGGGTGGTACGCTCTTGTGCAGAATTTCTTCAATTAGTGGTTGTGTGGGGAGGCGAACAGGTCTATCTCTGGTAGTCCCCATTTCTTTGTTATGGTTTTGAAGATATCTGGATGCAGCATCCATTCGTGAGCATCCGTGGTAGTTCTGCTTAAGGTGTCTGCTAGTGAATTTTCTTTTCCTGGTACAAATCTGGCCTGAAGATGAATGATGAGATTCAGGGCCACATTCCACAGGTCCATTGCCATCCGGCATAGAGGATATGAGTGTGTACCTCCCTGTTTGTTGATGTACCACATGACTGTGGTATTGTCCATTCTCATCAGCAGGTGACCTTGTTGAAGGAATGGTCGGAATGCCTGGATTGCATGTTTCACTGCCAGCATCTCTTTTAGATTTATGTGTAGATTCAGCTGGTCTTGGGTCCATAGGCCTTGTATGCACTTGTCCACCATGTGTGCCCCCCAGCCTAGGTCTGAGGCGTCCGTGGTGATGGTCTGGATTGGATGAGGTTTGTGGAAAGGCAGTCCTCTGTTCAACTGACAGGCCTGAGCCCACCACTGGAATTCTTGCTTCATGCATGGAATTACTGGAATCTGGGCTTATAGACTGTGCTTGTGTTGAGACCATACATTCCTTAGGTACCCCATTGCAGCTTTCTCATATGCAGCCTGGCATGCGGAATCAATATTATGCAGGATGCCATGTAACCCAGGGCTTGCAGGACTTTTCTTGCAGTAAGCTGAGTTTGTGTTGTCAATGTCATGAAATATACTGGTAGTTGCTTTTGTTTTTCTTCTGTGAGAAAAGCCATCTGAGTTGATGTATCCAGTTCTGCACCCAAGAATGTTATCCTTTGGGATGGTACTAGTCTTGATTTTTGCATGTTGACTGTGTATCCCAAGGCTTGCAACAGTTGTATGACCTTTTCCAAATCTTTTGTTAATTTTGCCTTGTTGTCCGCTTGTATTAGGCAGTCGTCCAGGTATGGGTAAATTTGAATTCCCTGAAGCCTGCAATGAGCAATTACTGATGCCAGGCATTTCATGAATACTCTGGGTGCAGTAGATAAGCCAAAGGGCAATGCTGAGAATTGATAATGCTCTGATCCTGCAAGAAATCTGAGGTGTCTTCTGCAATCTGGTCATATAGGGACGTGCAGGTATGCCTCCTTGAGATCTAGAGTCACCAGCCAAGACTCCTTGCCCAGCATGGGAAGAAGTTGCTGGAGGGTCAGCATTTTGAATTTGGGAACAATGAGGTATGTGTTCAGAGCGGACAAGTCAAGAATAGGTCTCCATTGATTTTCTTTTCTTGGTACAAGGAAAAGCCTGGAGTAAAATCCTTGGCCTTGTTCCATAGGCGGTACCTTTTTGTATAGCTCTCATCCTTAATAAGTTGTTGATTTGTCTTAGAGCATCTGTTTTTTGGCTTGGTGGTAGGTTTGGCATTCCTCTCTTTTTTGGTAGAGTGTGGAAGTGAAACCTGTAGCCTTTGTCTATTGTTTGTAAAGTCCATTTGTCTCCTGTAATGTAATGCCAGTTGTTGGAAAATAAAGCTAGTTTTCCGCCCAAGGGTGCTTCCAGTTGTTCCCTGGTAGGCGGAATCAGAGCCAAGTCATTGTGTCTGCCCTGTGGAAGTGGTTGTAGTTGAATCTGTGGCAGTACTTCTCTGGTTGGTAGGTTGCCACTGACATCCCCTGTAGGCACCCCTGGATTGACCTCTGCCTCTTGGGCGTCTATTTCTGCCTCTTTGTGCTCTGGAGGTGTCTGGAAAGGACCAATTCTTCGAAGGCCAATTTCTGCTAAACCTCGGAGGTTGGACCTGTAAAAAATCCTTGACTGAACAGATTTTGCTTTTTCCTCCACCTTCTTTAGAACCTCCTGTGCAGGGGAGCCAAACAAACTTTGTTTCTCCATAGGAGCATCTAGGAGTTTTGACTTAACATGGTCTGGTAAGGATTGTTCTTTTAACCAGGCATGCCTTCGAATCACTGTTCCAGTCATAGCTGATCTAAAGGAAGCCTCCAGTGCATCATAGCCACATTTTAAAAATGGTTACTGACCTGCTGAGAGTTATGTACCAAATCCTGAAGGGACTTGCGGTCTATAGGTTCAGGAGAGGACAGTTTTTTTATTTAGCTGGTCTAACAAAAATTCCTGGTACTGAATCATGTGAAATTGACAGTTTAAGGCCCTGGCCGAAAGAGTAGCAGAAGTATAAACCTTTTTACCCCATCTCTCTAATGCTCTAGATTCCCTTTCAGAGGGGAGAGGATTTTTGGCAGAAGCAGCTGCCACAGCTTTAGGGCCCTGTGAAATGGTTTCCGGATTTGCAACAGGAGCCTTATACAAATGGTAGTGTGTGTCCGGGACCCTGTAATATCTGTCAGGCTTGGCAGGGGCCGGAGGAAGAGAATCAGGGGCAGTACAGGCATCATTATATGCATCATCAACAACTGTTAGTACTGGAGGAATGGCTAAAGGCCTATTTTGTGGTAAGTGTAAGAAAGTCCTTAGCCTTTTCCTTGAATCTGAAAAATCCTGGCCCTGCCATTGAAAGTGTTCCCTCATAGCATGTAAGGTTTCCCCAAAAGAAAAATTCTTCAGGAGGAGAGGCAGAAGGAATGGAGTCTTCTGCATCAGAATCCTCATAAAGAGAATATGGGCCTTCCTGAGGGTCTGAGACATCTGAGTCATCCGAGGAATAGTCTGTAGAAACAGGTTCGGGAGGTTCAGTCCTAGGCCTCTTATCTGGAGGGGGTTGAGAGACCCTGGCTGGGTGAGGTTGGGATCCCCTGATCAAAGAAATGAGATCCTCAGCCAGGCTGAGCATTTGAGAACTAGAGGTAGGCCTGTGTGAGTGAGTTTTAGCAGGTAAGGCCTTAGAAGATTTAGCTGCTTTAGCCCTGGAAAAAGCCTTGATAGACATAGATGCAGGGGGTCTAGCAGCCCCACGTGCAGGGGTAGATATGTCTAAAGGAATAGTATCTGACAAATCCTGGGTGCTTGCTTCTGTAGGGGCAATTTCAGTAGCCGATTCAACCATGCTCTGAGAAGCCTCGGCTATCGGAGGCCTGCTTTCGGCCGAAGGAAGAACCGAGGACTCTGTTTCAGCCGAAACAGAGACACTCGCGGTTGGCCTAACCGTGGTTTCAGCCGAAACCGCGGACCGCGAGTGTCGGTCCTTTTCCTTGCGCTTTTTAGCTAATTGTGTAGTCGGGCATCGGCTGAGGCAAGAAAGAGTCCCCAACGGGGTACTTAGCTTTTTAGAAGTCTTCAGTAGTAGAAATCTCTGGATCTGACCGACCGGCACTTGTGAACAGCTTCTGCTTCGGGCACCGCGCGGCAAGAAAGACTGAGGAAAATGGTGTCGGCTGATGCCTTTATAACACAGCAGCTATGACGTCGGGTGAAGTGCGACATCAGCCGAGGCCAGACCCAGACTTTGGAATCCGGCCGACCGAAGGGCTGCCTGAGGCAGGACAACCCATATGTTAGGACTGCAGATGCATCCTTGAAGGACATCGGTGGTATTGCCATTAGGGCCTGTAATTCCGAAACCCTTCTTGCTGAGGTGATTGCCAACAGGAAAGCTGTCTTCCATGAGAGGAATTGTGAGTCCACAGAAGCTGCTGGCTCAAAGGGGGGTAGAGTCAGTTTTTCTAGGACAAAGTTGAGGTCCCAAGCTGGAACTGGGGCCTTTCTTGGTGGCTTGATATTCTTGATTCCTCTAAGAAACTGCCTTAACAAAGGATGTGAGAACACAGGTGGATCAGTGTTGTATCTAGCTGAAATAGCTGAAGCATGTATTTTTATAGAAGAATATGAGAGTCCATTCTGTAGCATATCTACCAAGTATTCCAGGATGAGTGGGATGTTCAATAATGATGCATCATGACCCTTGCTGGTATTCCAAATGCTGAATCTCTTCCATTTTGCTGAATAAACCTTTCTGGTGGATGGTCTGCGGGCTTCTGTTAATATCCGCTGCACTTCCTTGGAGAGAGATAGATTGAGGTTTTTCATGGAATCTCCCAAGCTGTTAGCTGGAGCGTCTGGATGTTGGGATGTACTGTCTTGAAGTTGTTTTGAGTCAAAAGATGGGGCCATTGGGGAAGGGCCCATTTTTTGTTGTGGCATATGCTCCGTAGTAGTGGGTACCAGTGTTGTCTTGGCCAGTCTGGAGCTATTAAGATCCCTTTTGTCTTCTCTGCTTTGATCTTTAGTAGTACTGTGGTCATCAGTGGCAGAGGTGGGAATGCATAAATCTTTAGGAAGTTCCAGTTGAATAAGAGAGCATCTGTTCTCCATGCTTGTGGATGATATATCCTTGAACAGAACTTTTGTAGCTGATGATTGAGGTGTGAGGCAAATAGGTCTACTTCTGGCCTGTCCCATGTCGAGGTGAGCCTTATGAAGATTTCTGGATGTAACCTCCACTCGTGGGGGTCTAGGAAATTCCTACTTAGGCTGTCCTCCGCAGCACATTGTCTTTGCCTGGAACAAACTGGGATTGTAACTATGTTTAAGCTCAGTGATTTTTCCCAAAGATTCATTGTCAGTCTGCAAAGGGGGTAAGAAAGGGTGCCCCCTGCTTGTTTATGTACCACATGACAGTGGTGTTGTCTGTCCGTATTAGCAGGCGGCCTTGCTGAAGTTGTTGTCGAAAAGCCTCGATGGCATGCATGACTGCCAGCATTTCTTTTTGGTTGATCTGCAGATGTGTTTCCTTTGGAGACCATTGTCCTTGAATACATCTGCCCTCCATGTGCGCCCCCCATCCAAGGTCTGAGGCGTCTGTGGTCATTGCTTGTGTTATTTGTGGTTTTTTGAATGACATACCTGTGTTTGCCTGGCTTACCGAGGCCCACCATAGGAATTCCTTTTGTAGGCATGGAATAAGCGGTATGGTTGTCTCTAAGTTGTTGCTGTGTTGAGACCATAAATTTTTTAGGTACCATTGAAGCTTTCTCATGTGTAGTCTTGCTAGTGGGACCAGGAGAATGCATGATGCCATGTAACCCAGGGCCTGTAGTAATCTCCTTGCAGTCATCTGGGTGAGCTTTGCCAAACCTTTGAAATAATGAGTTAACTTCTTTTGCTTGTCTTCTGTCAGGTAAGCCATTTGCGAGGTTGTGTCTAGATTGGCTCCTAAGAAGGTAATCTGCTGGGATGGCTGCAGTCTTGACTTTTGGAAGTTGACTGTGTATCCCAGAGCTTGTAGCAATTGAATGACATAATCCAAGTTTTTTGTCAAAATCAGTTTGTTGTCCGCTTTTATGAGGCAGTCGTCCAGGTACGGGTAAATTTGAATCCCCTGGAGCCTGCAATGAGCAATTACTGAAGCCAGACATTTTGTAAACACTCTGGGCGCAGTAGATAAGCCAAATGGCAATGCTGAGAATTGATAATGCTCTGGCCCTGCAAGAAATCTAAGGTATCTTCTGCAGCTGTGTCTGATAGGGACATGCAGGTATGCCTCCTTGAGGTCCAGAGTAATCAGCCAAGACCCCTTGCCCAGCATGGGAAGGAGTTGCTGTAAGGTCAGCATTTTGAACTTTGGTACTATGAGAAAGGTGTTTAATGCGGACAAATCCAGTATTGGTCTCCATTGTGTTTCTTTTCTTGGAACAAGGAACAGTCTTGAGTAAAACCCCTGGCCTTGTTCTTGTTGTGGAACTTTTTCTATTGCATTGATCTGAGCAAGCAGAGAAATTTGCTTGAAGGCCTCTGCCCTCTGGTTTTGCGGTAGGTTTGGCATGCCTTGTTTCCTTGGTAAGGTATGAAAGTGGAACCTGTAGCCTTGGTCTATAATGTCCAGAATCCATTTGTCCTTTGTCAATCTGTGCTAATTGTCTGAAAACAGAGATAATTTTCCGACCAAGGGAGCTTCTGTTTGCTCTTTGGTAAGCGGAAGTAGAGGAAAGTCACTGGGATTGTCCCTGTGGGGCAGGAGAAGCCCCTGTGTCACTTCTTTGGTTTCCTGGTTGCCATTGTCGTCCCCTGTAGGAACCTCTGTATGGTCCTCTTCCTCGGCCACGCCTGTTTTTGCCCCTTTGAAATCTTTCAGTATTAGGAAAGGACCAGTTTTTTGATGGCCAATTCCTGCTGAATCTGGGTGGCTGAACCTGGAAGAAATCTTTGACTGTCTGAACTGACTTGGCTTTTTCCTCAATGGTCTTTAATACATCTTTAGCATTAGCACCAAAAAGCTTGTTCTTTTCCAAGGGTGCATCAAGAAGTTTTGCCTTAACATGATCTGGTAGAGGTTGTTCTTTTAACCATGCATGTCTGCGAATGACCGCCCCTGTCATAGCTGCCCTACATGAAGCTTCCAATGCATCAAATCCACACTGAAGGAAGTGAGTGCTAACTTGCTGAGAGTTGTGTACAGCCTCCTGCAAGGACTTCCTATCTAAAGGATCAGGAGAGGCCAAAGTTTTCTGTAGATCATCTAACAGGAAATCCTGGTATTGAAACATATGAAAGAGACAATTGAGAGCTCTCATAGATAAAGTAGTGGAGGTGTAAACCTTCTTCCCCATCTCTAATGACCTAGCTTCCCTGTTGGAAGGCAAAGGATTTTTGGAGGTGGTAGCTGAAACCCCTTTCGGCCCCTGTGAAATAGTTTCTAAATCAACAGCATGGACCCTAAAGAAATGAGAATGTGTTTCAGGAACTCTGTAGTATCTGTCCGGCTTGGCAGGAGCAGGAGGGAGAGTATCAGGGGTAACACTGGAGTCGGAGTATAAATCATCCAAAACATCAAGCACAGGAGGGATAGCTAAGGGCCCGTGCTAGGGCTTTTTAAGGAAGGTACGAAGGCGCTTTCTGGAATCAGAAAATTCCTGGCCTTGTCACTTAAAATGTTCCCTCATGGAATGCAGAACTTCCCCAAAAGAAATATCCTCAGGAGGGGAGGCCGAGGGGATGGAGTCCTCTGCATCGGAGTCCTCGTAGGTCTGTAAAGGCTCTTCCTGGCTATCGGAGTGGCCAGAGGCCTCAGAATCTTCATCTGAAGGCAGAGGGTCAGTGGGCTCAACCCTGGGACTCTTATCAGGAGGAGGCGGAGATCCTCTCTCAGGATGGGCCTGGGAACCTCTGATCATGGAGATTAAGTCTGCTGCCATAGTCATGATTTGTGTCTCAGGAGTAGGCTGAGGTAAGGCTTTAGCAGAAAGGTGCTTAGTCTTGCTAGCTGCCTTAGCACGTGTGTAGGCCTTGATAGACATGGACATGGGAGGCCTAGCAGCTCCACGTGCAGGAGTGACCTTATCCACAGCAATGGTCTCGGGCATTTCCTCGGTAACAGTATCCGGAGGAAAATCAATAACTGGTGTTGGTGTGGTCTCCGGTATCGGAGGAATCGGTAATGCTGTGTCTTCGTTTCAGAGCGGTGAAATAACCGCCTCAGAGGGAACCGGGGCACTCGCGGTAGGTTTTGGCGTGGTGTCGGTGGAAGACGCGGGCCGAGGATGGCGGTCCCGGTCTTTACGGTTTTTAGGAGTCTGCGATGTCGGTAACTCCGACGGCATCTTGTAATCGTATTTTTCGCCGAAAAAGTCTTCAGCGAACTCCACCCGGCGCCTGAGAGTGCGCTTATTGAAGCGAACACAGGCGGCACAGGCCGAGACGTTGTGGTCTGGGCCAAGGCAAGGAAGGCAGTAAGAATTGAAATCCTTATGAGGTATTTGTTTACCACAAGACAAACAAGTAACTTTTTCAGTAAATTCTGACATCGGCTGAGGCAAGAAAAGGTCCCCAACGGGGTACTTAGCTTTTTTGATGACTTCGGATCGAAGAATACAGGAGCTGACCGACCGGCACTTGCAAACTGCTTCTGGCACCACGCGGCAAGAAAGACTGAAGAAGATGGCGTCGGCTGATGCATATGTACTCCTGCCGCTGTGACGTCGGAGAGAAATGCGACATCAGCCGACATCGGACCCAGACTTTGGAATCCGGCCGACCGAGGGCTGCCTGAGGCAGGACAACCCATATGTTATGACTGCAGTTGCATTATTTAAGGACATCTGTACTATGTTCATCGTGCATACAGCTGCAGTCATTACAGATGGGAAGAATCCCAAAGCTCAGTAGGGGTGGGCAGGCACTAAGTGGAACTAGGAGGAGCAAGGATGCCCTGCAAGACTGCTGTGGCAAATCCCGCTCTAGATTTAGAGCATAGTGGAAGGTGATAGTGTTTTGAGAGAGTGTGCACTGAACTCCAAGTGGCTGCTTCCAAAATGTCCTTGGTAGGAACCCCCCTGAGGAAAGCTGCAGAGGTAGCTGTGGCCCTGGCGGAGTGGGATCTGATGCTTGTAGGCACAGTTTTTCCATGAAATGAGTAACAAAAGCGTATGCAGTGGGCTATCCATTTTGAGATTGTCTGTTTGGAGATGGCCCTTCCTTGAGCACCTGTAGCACAGGACACAGAGTTGCTCGGATTTCCTGAATGGCTTTGTCCTGTCCAAGTAATAACGAAGTTGTCTGTGAATGTCCAAGGAATGTAGTAGTCTTTCCCCCTTGTTTTGTGAATTTGGATAAAAGGTAGATAAGTGGATAGTCTGATTCAAAGCTACACTGGATACTACCTTTGGCATAAAGGTAGGGTTGGTTCATAAGGAAACTGTCCTGATGGAAAATGATGAAAGGTTGCACAGCCATGACGGCCTGTAGCTCCGAAACCCTGCATGCTGAGGTGATAGCCAGAAGGAAGGCTGTTTTCCATGACAAGTACTGTAGTTCTGTTGAAGCAGCTGGCTCGAAGGGAGGAAGGGTCAGCTTTTCCAATACGAAGTTGAGGTCCCAAGCAGGGACTGGTGGTTTCCTTGGGGGTTTTATATTCTTTGCCCCTCTGAGGAACTGTCTTAAGAGAGGATGAGAGAATAAAGGAGGATCTGTGTTGTATTGTGCAGAAATGGCTGAAGCGTGGATTCTGATGGAGGAGTAGGAAAGCCCACTGTTTAACATCTCAGCTAGGTACTGTAAAATTTGAGGTAAATTTATTACCCAAGGATTCTGGCCCTTTTCTTGATTCCAGGCACAAAATCGTTTCCATTTGGCGGAATAGGCTTTTCTAGTAGGAGGTCTTCTGGCCTCCAAGATGACATCCTGAACCTCCTTGGAGAGGAGGGTCTGTTGGGAAATCAAGAAATTCTCCATGCAGCTAGATTTAGGGTTTTGAGCTGGCTGTGAAGTGTCTGGGACAACAGAAGAGGGACTAGAGGTAGGATCCATGGTGGGGAATGTGTCAGGCTCTTCAGGAGCGGATACCAGTGTTGTCTTGGCCAGTCTGGAGCAATGAGAATCATTTTCGGCCTCTCGGCTCTGGCTTTTAATAGAACTTTGGGCAGCAGAGGCAGAGGGGGAAAGGCATAGACTGTCAACGCTGTCCAATTGAAAGAAAGTGCGTCCACTTTCCAGGCCTGTGGATGATAGATCCTTGAACAAAATTTTTTCAACTAGTAATTTCTGTGGGTAGCAAAGAGATCTATGTCTGGCTGTCCCCATGCCTGAGTTATCTTTGTGAAAACTTGAGGATGCAACTTCCATTCGTGTGGATCTGTCATATTTCTGCTTAGGCTGTCTGCCAGTGTGTTTTCCTTCCCTGGCAGGAATTGTGCCTGTAGTTGAATTTGCAATTCCAGTGCTGTGTTCCATAGGGTCATGGCTTGTCTGCACAGGGGGTATGAATGAGTTCCCCCCTGTTTGTTTATGTACCACATCACTGTGGTGTTGTCTGTCCTTATCAATAGCTGGCCTGGATGCAGTAGGTCTTTGAAGGCCATAATAGCATTTTGCACGGCTAGCATTTCCTTTTGGTTGATGTGTAGGTGCTTCTCTTTTTGGGACCATTTTCCCTGAATGCACTGATCTGTCATGTGTGCCCCCCAGGCGTAGTTTGAGGCATCTGTTGTGATGATTTGAGTTGCTTGAGGTACACAGAAAGGGAGACCTATGTTTCTTTGGCATGCTTGAGCCCACCACAGAAATTCCTTTTGAAGGCATAGAATGAGTGGTATAATTGTTTCCAAGCTGTGGCTTTGTTGAGACCACAAGTTTTTTAGGTACCATTGAAGTTTCCTCATATGCAGCTTTGTATATGGGATTAGTAGGATGCAAGATGCCATGAATCCCAGAGCCTGCAGGACTTTACTTGCAGTCAGCCTGGTGAAGGTTGCCATTTTGCTGAAGTATTAAGACAGTTGCCCTTGTCTGTCTGGCGTGAGGTAGGTCATCTGGGTGATTGTATTCAAGCTGGCACCCAGGAAAATTATTTGTCGAGAAGGTATTAGTTTTGATTTCTTTTTGTTGACTGTGTATCCCAGAAAGTTCAACAGTTTTACTACAAACGCCAGGTGCTGCAGTAGTATGTCCTTGCTGTCCGCTTGGATCAGGCAGTCGTCCAGATATGGGTAGATTTGTATTCCTTGTAGTCTGCAGAAGGCGATTACTGATGCGAGGCATTTCGTAAACACTCTGGGCGCAGTAGATAAGCCAAAGGGCAATGCAGAGAATTGATAATGGGTTGAACCTGCAAGAAATATGAGGTATCTTCTGCAATCTTGTCTGATAGGGACATGCAGGTATGCCTCCTTGAGGTCCAATGTTACCAGCCAAGACTCCTTGCCCAGCATGGGAAGAAGCTGCTGTAATGTGAGCATCTTGAATTTTTTTACCTGTAAATATGTTTAGGATGGATAGGTCTAAAATAGTTCTCCAATCTTTGTCTTTCCTTGGTACCAGGAATAGTCTGGAATAAAACCCTTGACCTTGTTCTTTTGCAGGTACCTCTTGAATCGCTTTCATGTCCATGAGAGCTGAAATTTGTTTTTGTGCCTCTGCCCTTTGATTTTGTGGCAGGTTTGGCATGCCTCTCATTTTTGGAAGGGTGTGAAAGTGGAACCTGTAGCCTCTGTCTATAATGTCCAGAATTCATTTGTCTTTTGTAACAATATGCCAATTTTTTGAGAATAATGCCAGTTTTCAGCCCAAAGGTGCTGCCATTAAAGCTTTGCTTGGCAGGTAAAGGTGGAAGTCATTGTGTCTGTTTTCTAAATGACTGACTGTGATCTATCTTCTCCACCTCTTGGGGTTGGTGCTTGCCACTGCCTGGCTCTGAAAGATCCTTGAGGTTGCCCTCTACCCCTTGGGCGTCTGTATCTGCCCCTTTGAGGTCTGTCCGTGGCTGGAAAGGACCAATTTTTTGAAGGCCAGTTTCTGCTGAAATGTGGAGGTTGTACCTGCAGGAAATCTTTCACTGTTTGCATTGATTTCGCTTTTTCCTCCATTTTCTTTAGTACCTCCTCAGCTTTAACACCAAACAATACATCTTTTTGAAGAGGTGCATCTAATAATTTAGCTTTGACATGATCTGGTAAGGCTTGCTCTTTGATCCAAGCATGTCTACGTATAACAGACCCCGTAACAGCAGCTCTACATGAGGCCTCTAAAGCATCAAAACCACACTGCAAGGTATGTTTGCCCACTTGCTCTGCACCATACAACAAATCCTGCAACTCTTAAATCTGGTTGTTCTGGTTGTGTCATTTTGCTTTTCAACTGAGATAACAAAAACTGTTGATACTTTAACATATGGAACTGACAGTTTAATGCCCTCATGGTTAAAGTGGCCGAGGTGTACACCTTTCCCCCCCCACCTTTCTAAAGCTCTGGAATCTCTCTCTGAAGGTAATGGGTTTTTAGCAGTAGAGGCCTTAATTCCCTTGGGACCCTGTGAAATAGTTTCTGGGTCAGCAGTATGGCTTTTGTATAGGAACTGGTGGGAATCAGGAACCCGGTAATACCTGTCTGGTTTAACAGGAGCCGGAGGCAAAGAATCTGGATTTAGGCTGGCTTCTGTGTACACATCATCCAATATATCTAAAACAGGAGGGATAGCCAGGGGCCTATGCTGGGGGAGCAAGAGAAAATCCCTGAGCCTTTTCTTGGAATCCGAGTAATCTTGGCCTTCCCAGTGAAAGTGTTCCCTCAATGTATGTAGGGTTTCCCCAAAAGAGTAGTCCTCAGGGGGGGAGACCGAGGGAATAGACTCCTCTGCATCAGAGTCTTCGAAAGGAGAGTAGGCATAATCCTGGTCCTCAGAATGTTCAGAGGTAACAGAGGCTTGATCTGAGGAACGGTAGTCTTCCTCTAATCTGGGCCTTTTGTCAGAGGGAGGTTGAGAACCCCTGATAAGAGTAATCAAATCCTCAGCCATTTTGAGCATCTGTTTTTTAAGCATGGGGCCTTGAGAGGGAGTCTGAGGTCCCTGTTTTTTGGTTTTCATGGCTGCTTTAGATTTAGTGAAAGCTTTAATAGAGAAGGAGGAAGGCCTGAAGACACCTTGAGAAATGGCAGGCCTGTCTGTGAGTTTCCCCGTCAAGAGTGGCGTCGGTATCTGTAGTAGGAATGGGGACCGAGGAGCCTGCGACCTCGGGTACTGAAGACACTGGTAATGCTGTGTCATCGGTACTCAGGGGCTGCGTAGGTGCCTCGCTGAGAACCGGAGAACTGGTAGTCAGCCTTAGCGTGGTGTCAGTAGTCGGTGCGGACCTCGTATGTCGGTCCTTATCTTTGCGTCTTTTACTCAAAACTGGAGTCGGGAGTATCCGACGACATAATATAATAAAATTTTTTACCAAAATAGTGAAGGGCGAACTCCACCCGGCGCTTAATAGTGCGCTTGTTGAATCTAGCACAAAAACGGCAGGCCGAGACGTCGTTGCCTGGGCCTAAGCAAGGTATACAGAAAGAGTGGAAATCCTTATGCGGTATTTGCTTCCCACATGAAATGCAATTATTAACTTTGTCTGACATCGGTCTGAGGCAAGAAAAGTTTCCCCAACGGGGTACTTAGCTTTCAAGAAGACTTCGGCTGAAATATTTTCGTAAATCTCAGGAGCTGGCCAACCGGCACTTGCGAACTGCTTCTGCTTCGGGCACCGCATGGCAAGAAAGACTGAAGATGGCATCGGCTGCCTCTTTTATACCCCTGCCGCACTAACGTCAGGGAAGAAGCGAGACAACCGACGCCGGACCTAGACTTTGGAATTCGGCCGACCGAGGACCCGCCTGACAGCAAGATAACCCATTTGTAATGACTGCAGCTGTATGCACGATGAACATCTGTGGAACCAAAGGAAGATCTGCCCCTGGAGACCGTGTCCAATTTGTAATGAGAAACAAAGGTGTGAGGAGAAGCCCAAGTAGCTGCAGCACATATATCATCCATTGACAATCTAGCTTGATAGGCTGTGGATGTGGAAACAGCCCACGTAGAATGTGCCTGGACTGGAAATGGCAAATTTTTATCTCCTGCCTGACAGATGAAAGAGATACAACTGGCTATCCATCTAGACAGCGTAACCTTGGATACCGGAGAACCCAATCGTTTTTCCGAAAAGGAGACAGAGTTGGTCAGACTTGCAGATATCTTTTGTCCGGTGAAGATAGAAGCGTAACTGTCTATGTACATCCAATCGGTGAAATATAAATTCTGCCTTGTTAGAGAAGTGGGGGAAGAACACCGGCAGCTCAATGGACTAATTCATGTTAGACACGGAAGCCACTTTAGGAAGGAACGATGGGTTTGGTCTAAGAGAGACCCTTATCTTTGTGAAAGATTAAATATGGGGGTTTTGATGGAGAGGGCTTGAATTTCCGAGACCTGCTGTGCTGAAGTGATTGCTATTAAGAAGGGCTTGTAGAACAAAATTGAGATCCCAGGGCATGACGGGTTCGGACACTGGGGGACAAAGCAACAGGGTACCTTTAAGGAATGCTTTGCATAGTCTGTGGGCCATAAGACTAGGTTCATTCGCTACGTGGAAATTAGATATCGCCACCAGCTGAACTTTGATGGTGGCTGATGCGGACCCCTGATAGAAAAGCGTTGACAAGAACTCCAGAACTGAATCTATTGGAGCTGTGTAATGATCCATACTGCTAGTATGAGCCCAGATGGAGAACCTTTTCCATTTGCTAGAGTAAATCTTTCTAGTGGATGTCTTATGGGAGAACGATAATATATGGACCACTTCTGGTGAAAAATTATGATGTCTGACTAGCGATGGAAGTGGAGTAGCCAGGCTGTCAACCGGAGTGTCCTCAGAGAGGGGTGGAACTGTCCCGACGTGCGTCAGTAAATCTGGCAGAGGGTCCAGAATCCAAGGAGTGTCAACAACGTATGGTTGAAGAAAGGGGAAAGTACAGTTTTGTACCTACCATAAATGTAGACGTCCGATAGGAATTCATCTGCAGTCCTTACAAATGGGTTGTCCTGTCGTCAGGCAGCCCTTCGGTCGGCCGAATTCCAAAGTCTGGGTCTGGCCTCAGCTGGTGTCGCACTTCACCCAAAGTCACAGCTGCAGTTCTTCGGGTATAAAGGCATCAGCCGACGCCATTTTCCTCAGTGTTTCTTGCCCCAGATGCCAGGTGCCCTCTTGGATGGCTAAATTTGGATAAATGCCAATGTTTCCAAATAGTAGAGAGTAAACACATAAAATAAGCATGTATGTACATATATACAAACAAATACACCATAATAGATCCCCCCAAGCTAGCTAAAAGATGGCAAATACCCTAGGAGTACCACAGAGGGGAAGGCGGGGAATCCTGACTGCAGATGCATTCCTATCGACATCTACATTTATGGTAGGTACAAAACTGTACTATGTCCGTCAAGGATGCATCTGGAGTCCTTACAAATGGGTAGAATACCATAGCCAAACTAGGGGAGGAGGAATAAAGAGATGTTACGGTGTAGTTAGGATCCCTTGCAAAACAGCAGTGGCAAAACCTGCTCGGGATCTAGAGTATAAAGGTAAATTATAATGCTTGGCAAATGTATGCACGGAGGTCCAAGTAGCAGCCTCTATAATGTCCTTAGTAGGCACCCCTTGTAAGAAAGCTGTAGTAGTGGCTGTAGCCCTTGTGGAGTGAGGCCTGATGTTCTCTGGAGTTTTCTTTCCATGGAAGGAGTAACAAAATCTAATGCAATTTCCTATCCACTTGGAGATTGTCTGTTTTGAAATTGCTTTTCCTTCCCTTCCTGTTGCATATGCTACCAGCAGCTGGTCAGTTTTTCTATTGCACTTGGTCCTGTCCAGGTAGTAGCGTAATTGTCTATGCACATCCAAGGTATGCAACAGTCTTTCTCCGCTGTTCTGTGGGTTGGGGAAGAATGTAGGTAGGTGGATAGCCTGGTTTAAAGACACTCTGGATACCACCTTAGGCATAAATGTAGGATTTGTTCTCATGGACACTATCTTGATGGAAGATCAGGAAGGGTTGCACTGCCATTAATGCCTGTAGTTCAGAAACCCTTCTTGCTGAGGTGATTGCCAGCAGGAAAGCAGTCTTCCAGGATAAGTATTGTAGTTCTGCTGTTGCTGCTGGTTCGAAAGGAGGAAGTGTCAATTTTTCTAGCACAAAGTTCAAGTCCCATGCTGGCAATGGTGGTTTCCTAGGAGGTTTTACATTTTTAATTCCTCTCAGAAACTGCCTGAGCAGAGGATGCGAGAAGACAGGAGGATCCAAACTGTATTCTGCCGAAATAGCTGATGCATGTATCTTGATGGAAGAATAGTACAGGCCTGCATGGAAGAGCTCTGCCAAGTACTCCAGGATGTTGGCTATGTTTACCCGTGACGCATCTTTTTCCTTTGCAGTACTCCAAATGAGATATCTTTTCCATTTTGCTGCATAATTCTTTCTTGTTGAAGGTCTGCAGCCTCAAGGATAATCTCTTTAACCCTTTGGGATAAATTTGGGTTAATTGCTCTTATGTAATGTTCCAGGCAGTCAGCTGCAGAGTTTTCAGGTTTGGATGCAGGATGTTGTAGTTGTTCTGTGTTAACAGCAATGGGACCAGGGGTAGTGTCCACATTTGTTCCCGAGACATGCTCCTCAGTAATGGGTACCAATGTTGCCTTGGCCAGTCTGGAGCTATCAGAATGATCCTTGACGTTCCTCTTTGATCTTCAATAGCACCTTGTGCATCAAAGGAAGTGGTGGGAAAGCATATGCTGTCAGGTTTTTCCAACTGAAAGATAGAGTCCACCTTCCAAGCAAGTGGGTGATACGTCCTTGTGCAGAATTTCTTTAGCTGGTGATTGAGTGGGGATGCAAATAAGTCTATTTGTGGTAGTCCCCATTTTCTTGTGATGGCTTTGAATATGTCCGGGTGCAGCATCCATTCGTGGGCATCCGTGGTAGTTCTGCTTAATATGTCTGCTAGAATGTTTTCTTTTCCCGGTACAAAAATTGCTTGTAACTGAATGTTGTAGCTCAGAGCCACATTCCATAGGTCCAGTGCCATCCGGCATAGAGGGTATGAATGTGTGCCTCCTTGTTTGTTGATGTACCACATAACTGTGGTGTTGTCTGTCCTTATCATCAACTGTCCTTTTTGGCCTTCTCATCAACTGTCCTTTTTGGAGTAATGGTCTGAATGTCTGGATTGCCAATTTTACTGCCAGCATTTCCTTTAGATTTATGTGCAGGTGCAGCTGATCTTGAGTCCATAAGCCTTGTATGCACTTGTCCAGCATGTGGGCCCCCCAACCGAGGTCTGAGGCGTCCGTTGTGATGGTTTGGCTTGGTTGTATGCTGTAGAAGGGCAATCCTGTGTTTGATTGACAGGCCTGAGCCCACCATAGGAACTCTTGCTTCAGGCATGGCATTAGTGGGATTTTGGTTTCTAGGCTGTGTTTGTGTTGAGACCATAAATTCTTCAGGTACCACTGTAGCTTTCTCATGTGCAGTCTGGCATGAGGGACCAGGATTATGCAGGATGCCATGAAGCCCAGGGCTTGCAGTACTTTTCTTGCTGTTAGATGGTTCTGCTTTGTTAATGCCAAGAAGTAGAGAGGAAGTTGTTCTTGCTTTTCTACAGTTAGGAATGCCATCTGCTTTGATGTGTCCAGCTCTGCACCCAAAAAGGTTATTCTTTGGGATGGTATCAGTCTTGACTTTTTTATATTGACTGTATATCCCAGGGCTTGCAGCAAGTAAATGACTCTTTGTAAGTGCTCTGTTAGCTTGCTTTTGTTGTCCGCTTGTATCAGGCAGTCGTCCAGGTAGGGATAAATTTGGATTCCCTGAAGTCTGCAATGAGCGACATTGATGCCAGGCATTTCGTGAACACTCTGGGCGCAGTAGATAAGCCAAAGGGCAATGCTGAGAATTGATAATGCTCTGATCCTGCAAGAAATCTGAGGTATCTTCTGCAATTTGGTCGTATGGGGACGTGCAGGTATGCCTCCTTGAGATCTAGAGTTACCAGCCAAGACTCCTTGCCCAGCATGGGAAGAAGCTGCTGTAGAGTCAGCATTTTGAATTTTGGAACAATGAGGAATGTGTTTAAAGCGGACAGGTCGAGAATAGGCCTCCATTTTTTCTCTTTTCTTGGTACCAGGAAGAGTCTGGAGTAAAATCCTTTCCTTGTTCCATAGATGGTACCTTTTCCACAGCTCTCATTCTTACTAATTGAGCTATTTGTTTTAGAGCTTCTGCCTTTTGATTTGGTGGTAGGTTTGGCATTCCTCTTTTCCTGGTAGAGTATGGAAATGAAACCTGTAACCTTGGTCTATAGTTTGCAAAATCCACTTGTCCCTTGTGATGTAATGCCAGTTCTTTGAAAATAAGGCTAGCTTTCACTAAGGGTGCTGCTAGTTGTTCCCTGGTAGGCGGTGCCAGAGCCAAGTCACTGTGATTGTCCTGTTGCAGTGGTGGTGGCTCGTCTGTGCCTCGCTGGTTGTTGCCCTGCCACTGGCGTCCCTGTAGGCACCTCTGGATTGATTTCTGCCTCAACGCCTATTCCTGCCTCTCTGCTTTAGAGGAGTCTGGAAAGGACCAATTTTGGAGGGCCAGTTCCTGCTAAACCTTGGAGGTTGGACCTGTAAGAAGTCTTTCACTGTTTGTACAGATTTTGCCTTCTCTTCCATTTCTTCAGTACCTGCTGTGCAGGAACCAAATAAATTGACCTTGTCCATGGGAGCATCTAATAGTTTTGATTTGACATGGTCCTGTAAGGCCTGTTCTTTCAACCATGCATGCCTTCTGATAACTGTGCCAGTCATGGCTGATCTAAAGGAAGCCTCCAGTGCATCATAGCCGCATTTTAAAGAATGGTTACTAACTTGCTGAATGTTATGTACCATTTCCTGAACATATTTCTTATCTAAAGGTTCATCAGAGGACAGTTTTTTAGTTAACTGATCAAGCATAAACTCTCATATTGGATCATATGAAATTGACAGTTCAAGGCCCTAGCTGACAGAGTAGCAGAGGTGTATACTTTTTTACCCCATCTCTCTAAGGACCTGGATTCCCTTTCAGAGGGGAGGGGATTTTTAGCAGAGGTAGACGCTACTGCTTTAGGCCCCTGGGAGATAGTCTCGGGATCTGCAAAGGAGCCTTGTATAAATGATGATGTGTGTCCGGGACCCTGTAGAACCTATCGGGCTTAGCAGGGGCTGGAGGTAATGAATCAGGAGCAGTACAAGCATCATTAAATGCATCATCAACAACAGAAAGAACTGGAGGTATAGCTAAAGGCCTATGTTGTGGTAAATGCAAAAAGGTTCTAAGCCTTTTCCTGGAGTCTGAGAAATCTTGGCCCTGCCACTGAAATTGTTCCCTCATGGCATGTAAGGTTTCCCCAAAGGAAAATTCCTCAGGTGGAGAGGCAGAAGGATTGACTCTTCAGCATCCGAGTCTTCAGAAGGGGAATAAGGAGCCTCTGGAGGGTCTGTATTGTCTGAATCATCAGAGGAATCATCCGTGGACACTGGCTCAGGGCTCTGCTCTAGGTCTCTTCTCTGGAGGTGGATGAGAGGCCCTGTCTGGATGAGGCTGGGATCCCCTGATTAAAGAAATGAGATCCTCTGCCAGAAAAGCATGTGGGAACTGGAGCTGGGCCTGCGGAGGAGGGCTTAACAGGCACAGTCTTAGTAGCTTTAGCTGCTTTAGCCCTGGCAAAGCCTTAATGGACATGGCTGCAGGAGGCCTAGCAGCTCCACATGCAGGGGTCGAGATATCCAAGGAATAGTGTCCGATAATTCCTGAGAAACCACAACAGCAGGTTGATTTCGAAGCCAATTCTACCAGGTTAGAAGAGGCCTCGGTAGAAGGCATGGTTTCGGCTGAAGAAAGAACCGCTTGCTCGGTTTCAAACCGAGACACTCGGTTTGCTTAACCGTTTCAGCCAAAACCGGACCGCATGATGTCGGTCCTTTTCTTTGCGCTTTTTGGATATTTGTGTAGTCGGAGGATCTGACGGCATAATATAAGCAAAATCAGAGCCTAAAACTGCTCTGCAAACTCCGACCGATGTCTAAGCGTCCATCGGTTAAAAGGAGCACAGGCTAGACAAGCTTCTACGTCGTGGTCAGGTCCTAAACAAGGTAAGCAGTAAGAGTGGAAATCTTTATGAGGTATTTGTTTCCCACAAGTTAAACAGTTATTCACTTTTTCTGACATCGGCTGAGGCAAGAAAGAGTCCCCAACGGGTATTTAGCTTTAGAAGTCTTGAAGCAGTATTCGGTAGTAGTGATCTCTGGATCTGACCGACCGGCACTTGCGAACAGCTTCTGCTTCGAGTGCTACGCGGCAAGAAAGACTGGGGAAAATGGTGTCGGCTGATGCCTTTATACCCGAAGAACTGCAGCTGTGACGCCGGGTGAAGTGCGACACCAGCCGAGGCCAGACCCAGACTTTGGAATCCCCCCAACCCCCAAGTGATTGCTATTAAGAAGGGCTTGTAGAACAAAATTGAGATCCCAGGGCATGACGGGTTCGGACACTGGGGGACGAAGCAACAGGGTACCTTTAAGGAATGCTTTGCATAGTCTGTGGGCCATAAGACTAGGTTCATTCGCTCACGTGGAAATTAGATATAAGCCACCAGCTGAACTTTGATGGTGGCTGATGCGGACCCCTGATAGAAAAGCGTTGACAAGAACTCCAGAACTGAATCTATTGGAGCTGTGTAATGATCCATACTGCTAGTATGAGCCCAGACGGAGAACCTTTTCCATTTGCTAGAGTAAATCTTTCTAGTGGATGTCTTATGGGAGAACGATAATATATGGACCACTTCTGGTGAAAAATTATGATGTCTGACTAGCGATGGAAGTGGAGTAGCCAGGCTGTCAGCAGTGTCCTCAGAGAGGGGTGGAACTGTCCCGGCGTCGTCAGTAAATCTGGCAGAGGTCCAGAATCCAAGTGTCAACAACGTATGGTTGAAGAAAGGGGAAAGTACAGTTTTGTACCTACCATAAATGTAGACGTCCGATAGGAATTCATCTGCAGTCCTTACAAATGGGTTGTCCTGTCGTCAGGCAGCCCTTCGGTCGGCCGAATTCCAAAGTCTGGGTCTGGCCTCAGCTGGTGTCGCACTTCACCCAAAGTCACAGCTGCAGTTCTTCGGGTATAAAGGCATCAGCCGACGCCATTTTCCTCAGTGTTTCTTGCCCCAGATGCCAGGTGCCCTCTTGGATGGCTAAATTTGGATAAATGCCAATGTTTCCAAATAGTAGAGAGTAAACACATAAAATAAGCATGTATGTACATATATACAAACAAATACACCATAATAGATCCCCCCCAAGCTAGCTAAAAGATGGCAAATACCCTAGGAGTACCACAGAGGGGAAGGCGGGTGGGTAATCCTGACTGCAGATGCATTCCTATCGGACATCTACATTTATGGTAGGTACAAAACTGTACTATGTCCTTCAAGGATGCATCTGCAGTCCTTACAAATGGGTAGAATACCATAGCCAAACTAGGGGAGGAGGAATAAAGAGATGTTATGGTGTAGTTAGGATCCCTTGCAAAACAGCAGTGGCAAAACCTGCTCGGGATCTAGAGTATAAAGGTAAATTATAATGCTTGGCAAATGTATGCACGGAGGTCCAAGTAGCAGCCTCTATAATGTCCTTAGTAGGCACCCCTTGTAAGAAAGCTGTAGTAGTGGCTGTAGCCCTTGTGGAGTGAGGCCTGATGTTCTCTGGAGAGTTTTCTTTCCAGGGAAGGAGTAACAAAATCTAATGCAATTTCCTATCCACTTGGAGATTGTCTGTTTTGAAATTGCTTTTCCTTCCCTTCCTGTTGCATATGCTACCAGCAGCTGGTCAGTTTTTCTATTGCACTTGGTCCTATCCAGGTAGTAGCGTAATTGTCTATGCACATCCAAGGTATGCAACAGTCTTTCTCCCCTGTTCTGTGGGTTGGGGAAGAATGTAGGTAGGTGGATAGCCTGGTTTAAAGACACTCTGGATACCACCTTAGGCATAAATGTAGGATTTGTTCTCATGGACACTCTATCTTGATGGAAGATCAGGAAGGGTTGCACTGCCATTAATGCCTGTAGTTCAGAAACCCTTCTTGCTGAGGTGATTGCCAGCAGGAAAGCAGTCTTCCAGGATAAGTATTGTAGTTCTGCTGTTGCTGCTGGTTCGAAAGGAGGAAGTGTCAATTTTTCTAGCACAAAGTTCAAGTCCCATGCTGGCAATGGTGGTTTCCTAGGAGGTTTTACATTTTTAATTCCTCTCAGAAACTGCCTGAGCAGAGGATGCGAGAAGACAGGAGGATCCAAACTGTATTCTGCCGAAATAGCTGATGCATGTATCTTGATGGAAGAATAGGACAGGCCTGCATGGAAGAGCTCTGCCAAGTACTCCAGGATGTTGGCTATGTTTACCCGTGACGCATCTTTTTCCTTTGCAGTACTCCAAATGAGATATCTTTTCCATTTTGCTGCATAATTCTTTCTTGTTGAAGGTCTGCGAGCCTCAAGGATAATGTCTTTAACCCTTTGGGATAAATTTGGGTTAATTGCTCTTATGTAATGTTCCAGGCAGTCAGCTGCAGAGTTTTCAGGTTTGGATGCAGGATGTTGTAGTTGTTCTGTGTTAACAGCAATGGGACCAGGGGTAGTGTCCACATTTGTTCCCGAGACATGCTCCTCAGTAATGGGTACCAATGTTGCCTTGGCCAGTCTGGAGCTATCAGAATGATCCTTGGACGTTCCTCTTTGATCTTCAATAGCACCTTGTGCATCAAAGGAAGTGGTGGGAAAGCATATGCTGTCAGGTTTTTCCAACTGAAAGATAGGGAGTCCACCTTCCAAGCAAGTGGGTGATACGTCCTTGTGCAGAATTTCTTTAGCTGGTGATTGAGTGGGGATGCAAATAAGTCTATTTGTGGTAGTCCCCATTTTCTTGTGATGGCTTTGAAGATGTCCGGGTGCAGCATCCATTCGTGGGCATCCGTGGTAGTTCTGCTTAATATGTCTGCTAGAATGTTTTCTTTTCCCGGTACAAAAATTGCTTGTAACTGAATGTTGTAGCTCAGAGCCACATTCCATAGGTCCAGTGCCATCCGGCATAGAGGGTATGAATGTGTGCCTCCCTGTTTGTTGATGTACCACATAACTGTGGTGTTGTCTGTCCTTATCATCAACTGTCCTTTTTGGCCTTATCATCAACTGTCCTTTTTGGAGTAATGGTCTGAATGTCTGGATTGCCAATTTTACTGCCAGCATTTCCTTTAGATTTATGTGCAGGTGCAGCTGATCTTGAATCCATAAGCCTTGTATGCACTTGTCCAGCATGTGGGCCCCCCAACCGAGGTCTGAGGCGTCCGTTGTGATGGTTTGGCTTGGTTGTATGCTGTAGAAGGGCAATCCTGTGTTTGATTGACAGGCCTGAGCCCACCATAGGAACTCTTGCTTCAGGCATGGCATTAGTGGGATTTTGGTTTCTAGGCTGTGTTTGTGTTGAGACCATAAATTCTTCAGGTACCACTGTAGCTTTCTCATGTGCAGTCTGGCATGAGGGACCAGGATTATGCAGGATGCCATGAAGCCCAGGGCTTGCAGTACTTTTCTTGCTGTTAGATGGTTCTGCTTTGTTAATGCCAAGAAGTAGAGAGGAAGTTGTTCTTGCTTTTCTACAGTTAGGAATGCCATCTGCTTTGATGTGTCCAGCTCTGCACCCAAAAAGGTTATTCTTTGGGATGGTATCAGTCTTGACTTTTTTATATTGACTGTATATCCCAGGGCTTGCAGCAAGTAAATGACTCTTTGTAAGTGCTCTGTTAGCTTTCTTTTGTTGTCCGCTTGTATCAGGCAGTCGTCCAGGTAGGGATAAATTTGGATTCCCTGAAGTCTGCAATGAGCGATTACTGATGCCAGGCATTTTGTGAACACTCTGGGCGCAGTAGATAAGCCAAAGGGCAATGCTGAGAATTGATAATGCTCTGATCCTGCAAGAAATCTGAGGTATCTTCTGCAATTTGGTCGTATGGGGACGTGCAGGTATGCCTCCTTGAGATCTAGAGTTACCAGCCAAGACTCCTTGCCCAGCATGGGAAGAAGCTGCTGTAGAGTCAGCATTTTGAATTTTGGAACAATGAGGAATGTGTTTAAAGCGGACAGGTCGAGAATAGGCCTCCATTTTTCTCTTTTCTTGGTACCAGGAAGAGTCTGGAGTAAAATCCTTTCCTTGTTCCATAGATGGTACCTTTTCCACAGCTCTCATTCTTACTAATTGAGCTATTTGTTTTAGAGCTTCTGCCTTTTGATTTGGTGGTAGGTTTGGCATTCCTCTTTTTCCTGGTAGAGTATGGAAATGAAACCTGTAACCTTGGTCTATAGTTTGCAAAATCCACTTGTCCCTTGTGATGTAATGCCAGTTCTTTGAAAATAAGGCTAGCTTTCCGCCTAAGGGTGCTGCTAGTTGTTCCCTGGTAGGCGGTGCCAGAGCCAAGTCACTGTGATTGTCCTGTTGCAGTGGTGGTGGCTGCGTCTGTGCCTCGCTGGTTGTTGCCCTGCCACTGGCGTCCCCTGTAGGCACCTCTGGATTGATTTCTGCCTCGAACGCCTATTCCTGCCTCTCTCTGCTTTAGAGGAGTCTGGAAAGGACCAATTTTTGGAGGGCCAGTTCCTGCTAAACCTTGGAGGTTGGACCTGTAAGAAGTCTTTCACTGTTTGTACAGATTTTGCCTTCTCTTCCATTTTCTTCAGTACCTGCTGTGCAGGCGAACCAAATAAATTGACCTTGTCCATGGGAGCATCTAATAGTTTTGATTTGACATGGTTGTAAGGCCTGTTCTTTCAACCATGCATGCCTTCTGATAACTGTGCCAGTCATGGCTGATCTAAAGGAAGCCTCCAGTGCATCATAGCCGCATTTTAAAGAATGGTTACTAACTTGCTGAATGTTATGTACCATTTCCTGAACATATTTCTTATCTAAAGGTTCATCAGAGGACAGTTTTTTAGTTAACTGATCAAGCATAAACTCCTGATATTGGATCATATGAAATTGACAGTTCAAGGCCCTAGCTGACAGAGTAGCAGAGGTGTATACTTTTTTACCCCATCTCTCTAAGGACCTGGATTCCCTTTCAGAGGGGAGGGGATTTTTAGCAGAGGTAGACGCTACTGCTTTAGGCCCCTGGGAGATAGTCTCGGGATCTGCAAAAGGAGCCTTGTATAAATGATGATGTGTGTCCGGGACCCTGTAGAACCTATCGGGCTTAGCAGGGGCTGGAGGTAATGAATCAGGAGCAGTACAAGCATCATTAAATGCATCATCAACAACAGAAAGAACTGGAGGTATAGCTAAAGGCCTATGTTGTGGTAAATGCAAAAAGGTTCTAAGCCTTTTCCTGGAGTCTGAGAAATCTTGGCCCTGCCACTGAAATTGTTCCCTCATGGCATGTAAGGTTTCCCCAAAGGAAAATTCCTCAGGTGGAGAGGCAGAAGGGATTGACTCTTCAGCATCCGAGTCTTCGTAAGGGGAATAAGGAGCCTCTGGAGGGTCTGTATTGTCTGAATCATCAGAGGAATCATCCGTGGACACTGGCTCAGGGGGCTCTGCTCTAGGTCTCTTCTCTGGAGGTGGATGAGAGGCCCTGTCTGGATGAGGCTGGGATCCCCTGATTAAAGAAATGAGATCCTCTGCCAGAAAAAGCATGTGGGAACTGGAGCTGGGCCTGCGAGAGGAGGGCTTAACAGGCACAGTCTTAGTAGCTTTAGCTGCTTTAGCCCTGGCAAAAGCCTTAATGGACATGGCTGCAGGAGGCCTAGCAGCTCCACATGCAGGGGTCGAGATATCCAAGGGAATAGTGTCCGATAATTCCTGAGAAACCACAACAGCAGGTTGGATTTCAGAAGCCGATTCTACCAGGTTAGAAGAGGCCTCGGTAGAAGGCATGGTTTCGGCTGAAGAAAGAACCGCTTGCTCGGTTTCGGCCAAAACCGAGACACTCGCGTTTGCTTAACCGGTTTCGCGAAACCGGACCGCGAGTGTCGGTCCTTTCTTGTGTTTTTGGATATTTGTGTAGTCGGAGGATCTGACGGCATAATATAAGCAAAATCAGAGCCGAAAAACTGCTCAGCAAACTCCGACCGATGTCTAAGCGTCCGTCGGTTAAAAGAAGCACAGGCTAGACAAGCTGCTACGTCGTGGTCTGGGCCTAAACAAGGTAAGCAGTAAGAGTGGAAATCTTTATGAGGTATTTGTTTCCCACAAGTTAAACAGTTATTCACTTTTTCTGACATCGGCTGAGGCAAGAAAGAGTCCCCAACGGGGTACTTAGCTTTTTAGAAGTCTTCGAAGTAGTATTCGGTAGTAGTGATCTCTGGATCTGACCGACCGGCACTTGCGAACAGCTTCTGCTTCGGGCGCCACGCGGCAAGAAAGACTGGGGAAAATGGTGTCGGCTGATGCCTTTATACCCGAAGAACTGCAGCTGTGACGTCGGGTGAAGTGCGACACCTGCCGAGGCCAGACCCAGACTTTGGAATCCGGCCGACCGAAGGGCTGCCTGACGACAGGACAACCCATTTGTAAGGACTGCAGATGCATCCTTGAAGGACATCCATACTTGACGAGGCCAGTGTGGGGCAATCAGAATCATTCTGCTTCCCAAGGATTGCGCTTTCTGGATCACACTTGAGAGAAGGGGAAACGGAGGGAAAGCATAAAGCAGACCGGAGGGTCAATTGTGAACCAGAGCGTCCCTGGGTGATTCCCCCTGTGGGGGGATCAGCGTGAAGTAGTTGCTGCATTTCACATTGAGAGGGTTGGCAAAAAGTTGCAGCAAGGCTGACCCCATCTGCTGAAGATTCGCTATGCAACCAGGTGATTCAGGGACCACTCGTAAGGCATAAGTATTGCTCTGCTTAGCCTGTCCGCTATTACATTGGACTTCCTCGGAATGTGCGTTGCCACCAGAAACCGTTGGGAAGCTATTGCCCAATTCCACACTCGCATAGCCTCTCTGCATAGGGGGAAAGACCGGGTTCCCCCTTGCTTTTTGAAATACCACACTACTGACATGTTGTATGAGTGTATCGCAATAGTCCCTACAGGAAGAACTTCCTGAAGTGCCTGCAATGCAAGAAGCACTGCTCTCATCTCACAGGATGTTTATATGCAAATGTATCTCGTGTTCTTGCCACGTGCCTTGGACTGTCCTGCCGAGATAATGCCCCCCCCACCCCATCTGGGAGGCGTCCGTGGTCACCATGGCAACAGGGACAGGTGGAACGAAGGGCTTTCCCCGGTTCAAATTGTTGGTGCACAGCCACCAACGGAGGTCCTGCTTGCACCTGTCTGTGATTAAGATGGGATGAGATAGTGGGAGTCTTTGGAGAGACCACTGGACAGAGGAGCCATTGAAGAATTCTCATGTGTAATCTCGCTAGAGGGACTAACATGATAGTTGCCGCCATGGTCCCTAGGAGTTGTAAAACCAGTCTTGCCTTCGCTTGTCTCAGGGGCATCAGCATATGTAGTTGTCTTTGCAATACCGTGATCCTTTCTTGTGGTAAGAATGCTCGCATTTGAATGGTGTCCAACTCTGCTCTTATAAAGGTGACATGCTCTGAGGGAACAAAGCAGATTTTTCCCAGTTTATCGTTATGTCCAATTGGTGACAGACTGATGGTAGCGTCCCTGGTCTGAACTAGTTGATGCCGGGTGGGGGTGGTAAGGAGCCAGTCATCCACGAACAGAAACACCTGGAATCCGTGACGTCTCAAGTGAGCCGTCACCACTGCCATACATTTGGTGAACACCCTGGGGGCTGTGGTGAGACCAAAGGGCAGGGCTCGAAACTGGAAGTGACTGGCACCCAGCCGGAAGCGTAGGTGACTCCTGGATGCTTTGTCCATTTTGACATGGTAATAAGCATCCTTGAGATTGATGGAGCACATCCATACTTCCTCTCCCAACAATGGGAGAATTGATTGTAGTATGACCATATGGAACTTGGACTTGTGTATGTAATTGAGTTGACTGAGATCTAGTATGGGTCTCAGGTCCCCTGTTCTTTTCGGCACCAAAAAGAATCTTGAGTAAGTCCCTAATCCGATTTGGTCTGAGGGGACTGGTTGGATGGCTCCTTTTTCTAGCAGCTGAGAGACCTCTGAGGCTGCTTGATCCCTTTGACTGGGTGGAACATCTGGGATTTTTCTTATTGGCGGGGGTATTGAAGAGAATGGGATGAGGTAACCTCCGGAAATTATCCTTAATACCCATCGGTCCTGGGTGATGCTCTCCCAGGCTTCCAGATATAAGGAAATTCAACCCCCGACTGGCTCCGGAAAAGTGCAGCCGGGCACACCCTCAGTAATGAGAGTATGGAGAGCCACGGAAGGAGTCGCAGTCTCCCGAATTGTGGGGGCCCCCCTCTGCCTCTGGGGCGACGTCTCCCTGAGAACCCCCCCCCCCGGCCTGCTGGGACTTGGGATAACGCCTAGAAGGAAGGGAAAAAATGGACCCCCACGGCAGACAGGGTCTTTCCCTCTTGCTCGCACCTGGTGAGGGTTTCTTTCACTTTGGTCCCAAACAAGGAGGAACTGTCAAATGGGGCATCAGTGAAGGAAGACTTGAAGGCCTCCACGAAGTGAGACAGGCGCAGCCAGGCTTGCCTTCTAAGGGCGACCCCAGAGCTTGCCGCCCTATTTGCTCCCTCGGCCGCATACGAGATGAACCGCATGGACGAGTTAGCGATGGAGTTGATGGTAGAAACCTGTCTGAGCCACCGCCTCAGGTATGTTACCCGCAAGAGTATCTCCCAATTCTTTGAGGAGATCTCTCTGGAGCCAAGTGAAGTGAGACAAATAATTCAGCGACCATAAAGTGAAGGTTGCTGAAGATAGGGTATGCTTCCCGTACCGGTCCATGGTCCTAGACTCCTTGCTAGGAGGCTGGACAGATGAGAAAGACTCTGCAACTTCCTTCTAGGTGGCTGCCGCCACCACCATGGCATCTACCGGGACTCCCTTTGACAGAAACTCTTTTCCCTGGGGTGCAGACAGGAATTGATTGGGACGCCTGGGCACAGGCTCCACAGAATCAGGGTTTTCCCACACTCTTCGACAAATGAGGTCAAGAAGTTCGTCGAAGGGTGGAGACACCCAGGAGGCAGAAGGTTGAGCACCAAAAGCCTTAAGGAATACTGACTCCTCCTCGGAAGGAGTTTTGGAAGGCCAGCCCCCTCCTTGTTTCAGTACCTCCAGGATATCGGAGAAGGAAACAGAGGAAAACTTGGGGGACCCTTCCAATTCCTCGAGGTCAGTATCGGAGGTGAGAGACTCATCCTGGGAGTCTATGTGCTTCCTCTTGCATAATTTCTTTCTAGGAGGCTCCTCAGGCACGGACTCTGGGAGCCCCTCAGAAAGTTGGGGACCACTCATAGGGGTATCATTAGGGTCTGGCGCTCTACTGTCCATGGATAGGCGAGTGTCAGAGGCTCTCGCCAGGTTGGTGGGGGACAGAATGACCGACCTGGGCGCTGTAGCTGACTATCTTGCCAGCGCACTCTGCATGGCCTCGAAGGCAGGTCCTCCTGAGTCTGAGGACCGACCGGCCTCTGAGGCCACGACCGGGGTCCCTCGAGCTGATGCACCGAGTGGGAGACTCGGAACCGACATCTGTCCCGAAGTATCCCCCTTGGGCCCGACCGAAGAGACCAGAGTCTCGAACCCTGTGGACGGAAGAGACATGGTCGGAGCCGATGTCGGCACCGATAGACCTAAAGGGGGTATTGGAGCCGGCGCAGGAACATCACTCGGAGCGGAGCAGAGCATACCGGCTCCGATGACAATGATGTGCTCGGAGGAGGAATCATCGAAACTGTCATAGGAACTGGCTCCGGAGCAGAGTGGGTCGGAGCCGAGAACAATTTGGCCAACACCGGTGACTGCAGAAACCTCTGCACTATCCTATCAACATCCAAATCAGAAAGCCTGGAGGATTTGGAGGAGAGTGATGGAGATTGGGATCTCTTGTCTGGTGAACCATGCCTCACACTGGGCGACCGGCTCTGAATGGGTTCAAGAATAATAGGAGCCAACACCGATTCAGTTAACACTGATACCTCCTGCGGCCCAGAAGACAGTGGAGCCGAAGAGGTACAGTCCAAAACAGTAATCTTCTCCAGAGGCTCTGAAGTGGCAGATGGAGCTGGAGACCTTTTCTTAGACTTGGAAGCTTTAGACTGAGTACCAGAAGCCAAATCTACAGCTTCCTCAAATGACGGTTTCAGAAGTCCCTTTAATATCAGTTTATTTTTTCTCTCCTGGAGCACCCTAGGACTGAACGCGTGGCAAAAGCTACAAGACTCCTATAAATGGATGGCTTCGAGGCAGTAGACACACACAGTGTGTCCACATTTAGAACATTTCTTAAAGCCAGAAGGCTTATGCTCCTACTGATCCTTGGACATTTTATAATTAACGCTAGTGAAACACCTAGAAGCAACTTACAAAAAAGGGCAGGAAAAACCACACAATTTAGAACACCAGAAAAACCGTACTAAGCACACTCTAAGAACCTCTAACTGAAACGGTTCACACACAATTTAGACGCACCAGAAAAACAGTACTAGCCACACACTAAGAACCTCTAACTGAAACGGTTCTTCTAGGGATTACACAGGAAAAAACACAATGACCAAAGGTTTATCCAACAACAGAGGGGAGGACTAGGTCCTCTAACTAAAACGGGCCTGCCCGCTGGAACAGTCAGGGATACCAAAAAATAACTATCACACTCAAGCACTGAAATCACACACACAATTTTAGTGATCAGCAACAAGAACAGCTATTAAAATAGCTTTTGGGTCTGAGCTAACAACTTTCTCAAAAAGAAATAGCAAAAAAAAAGGTACTTAGCCACAGCCAAGCAAGACCACATCTGAGCTACACAAGCGGCAAACGAGATCTGGGGATATGGAGCAGTGCACCATGGGATACCCTCTTAGCCCAGCCAATGAGAGACTTTGAGCTAGTAAAAATCGGCCGAGTCAGAGCCGATATTCGGCTCTGAACCCACGGGTAAGAATGTAGGCGAGATAGGACTACATAACATCCATAGCTTTGAATTCTGTGGTATACAACAAGGAGGAACTTAGAAGAGGTCCATGGATGTTACATTTGGAAAAGACTGAGTTAATGTGGCAGTTATCCTTATAGTCTTATGTATGGCCTGGGCTTAATGACTATTGTGCAATTAATAGCATTTTAAAACTAAAAGCCTTGGTCAAGTAGAAAAACACACTCAGTTTTTTGTTTGTTTTTGTGTATCTATTTTTTTACAATGATTCTGCACGTCAATTTTCTAATCTTCTATTTTTTGATGTATAAGCTCCAGTAATAATGTGTTTTTACTATTTCTTAATGAAAGCAAAATAACAGCTTCGGTAGTATTGTTTTAATGTATGCTATGTAACTTTAAATGTTAGCTGATTTTAACTGATTGCAACATTTCCTTTGTGGAATGATTGTTTTAGTATGGGACTGTTTGGTCTGATGAAGGTTGTGAATGCACTAACGAAAAGCGCTTCACCTGTATAATATAAATATAGAATTCAGTCTAAGCCCTGGCCGTTCATTGTGTTTTTACTACTCAAGAAGGCTTTGCACAATCTGAGAGACATTATTTTTGATCCTAGGTCTCCTATGTGGTAGTTAGATATGGCAGCGAGTTGTACTCTCACGGTAGCTTCTGCAGCACCTTCACTGAATATTACTGCTGAGAAGTTTAAAATTGTACTTACTGGGGCTATGAAGGGGTCTATGTGATTCTTGGAAGCCCAACAAGAAAACCTTTTCCATTTGCTAGCATACAGTTCCTAGTTGTTTTATGAGCTGAAACTAAACTTTTTCGTTTTTATGAAACTAGAATGTGTCACACTGCAGGGGATATGTCTGGAAGCCTGTGTCTGGAAGACTGAATGTGGAGCAGCCAAGCTGTCAGTTTGATGGCTTGAATAGAAAGATGGAGCACTCCTGACTGTTGTGTCAGAAGATCTGGTACCTGGTCCAGAATCCATGGCTCCACTCAGAGATGGGGCCATTGGAAGGGGAACCAGATCTGACAAGGCCAGTATGGAGCAATGAGAATTAACCGGCAACTCAACGATACAACTTTCTGTATGACTTTGGGGATGAGTGGATACGGAGGAAAGGCATAAAAAAGTCCCAGGGGAGCCAATCGTGAACAAGTGCATCCCTTGGTGACTCTCCCGGAGGGGAGATTAGGCCAAGGTAGCTGCTGCATTTGGTGTTTATGGACATGGCAAAGAGGTCGCAGTAAGGCTGGCCCCACTTGCAAAAAATTTGGCTCGCAACTTCCTGTTTCAGAGACCACTCGTGAGGCATCAAAATTGCTCTGCTTAATTTGTCTAGTATCACGTTGGATTTCCCTGGAATATGCGCTGCAATCAGAAAATGTTGAAAAGAAATTGCCACACTCAACCTCTTGACAGAGGGGGTAGGATCTGGTTCCACCTTGTTTGTTGATGTACTACACTACTGACATACTGTCTGTCCGTACTGCAATCGTATCTGGTGGAAGAGTGTTCTAGAATGTCTGCAATGCCAGAACCACCGCTCTCATCTCTAGGAAATTGATGTGCAAATGGTACTAGTGTTCCAGCCAAGTTCCTTAGACTGTCTTTCCCAGATAATGCCCCCACCCTATCCGGGAAGTGTCTGTGGTCACTGTAGCTACTGGTTGAGGGGAAATGAACCTAGAGTTACCTGTGTGGATTGGAGCCACCAGTATAGGTCCTTCTTGCAGGAGTCTGTGATGATCTTCTGGGACATGGGCAGCTCCTGCATGGACCATTGGGCAAACAGTAGCCACTGTAGGACTCTCATAAGTAGACGTGCCAGAGGTACTAGTGCTACAGCATCCATCATAGTGCCCAGGACCTTTAGGACAAACTCTGCCTGCACTTTCTTCTTCAAGAGCAAGATGGACACTTGATGTTACAGTGTCTGCACCCTGTCGTGAGGCAGTTTTGCTACCATGTCTTTGAGTTAGGTCTGCTCCTATGAATTTAACATGCTGAGATGGGAACAAGGCAAATTTTTCAAAATTTATGGAAATGCCCATTTCTGAGCATAGCTGGATGGTGGTGTTTCTCGCCTTCATTAGTAGATGCTCAGTAGTGGCAGTCAGGAGTCAGTCGTCTAAGTACGGAAACACCCGGAATCCTAGACGCCTTAGGTGAGCCTTGACTACTGCCATGTATTTGGCAAAAACTCCGGGGGCTGTAGTGAGCTCAAAGGGCAGAGCTGTGAATTGGTAATGGCTGGCTCCCAGCCGGAAGCGTAGATATCTCCTGGATCACCTGTCCATTTTTATATGGTAGTACGCATCCTGAAGATCGATTGAGCACATCCATTTGTCTTGCCCCAGAAAATGGAGTATAGACTGCAGTGTTACCATCCGGAACTTTGCTTTTTTTATGGACTTGTTCAGCCTGCTGAGATCCAAGATGGGTCTCCAGTCCACTGTTTTCTTTGGAACTAAAAAGAACCTTGAGTAAGTTCCGGATCCAATTTGGTCTGCAGGGACTTCTTGGATGACTTTTTCTTAGCAACCTTTGCACCTCTATGGTTGCCCAATCCCTTTGACAGGGTGGAATGTCTGGGACTGATTTTGCCCGTGGGGGTGGGGATGGAGAAAAGTATGTTGTATCCCCTGGATATTATCGAGTGTACCCACTTGTCTTGATTGATGTTCAGCTAGACTTTTGGGCACAGTGATAGTCTGCCTCCAGATGTGGGCCTCCTTTCAGGAGCGCTGGAAGGGTCTGCCAGAGAATGCATCTCTTGTCGCCCTGATTTTTCAGACCCCCTCTGCCATAAGGTTGGCGTCTTCCATTATTTCCCCCTCTGCTCCTGGGGGAAATGTCACCAAGTGCGTCAGGCGAAGTTTTTTGAGATTTACAGAACCACATCCCCCCCCCCTTCTGGCCTTTGGCATATGGCCTGGTAGGATGGAAAAACATACTCCCATGTCAAAAAAGTACAGTTTTGTACCTACCATAAATGTAGATGTTCCTGAGTGTTCACACTGCTGCAGTCATCACACTTGGGTTATCCTGCCATCAGGCGGTCCCGCAGTCGGCCAGAGTTCCAAAGTCTTGGTCTGGCGTCGGTTGCTGTCGCTTCTTCCCTGACGTCAGTGCGCCAGGGGTATATAAGAGGCATCAGATGCCATTTTCTTCAGTTTTTCTTGCCCCAGATGTCAGGAGCCCCCAAGTAGGTAGGCAATACTTATAGCTAATAAAACATACAAAAGGAATAAAAGGAATACCTTCAGTTACAAGCAAATACACCACAAAGGTTGTACAGGATAGAAAGGTATAGAAAAGTTCAGCTAGGTCAGAAGGGATGGAGGGACGGTAACCTGGACTGCAGCAGTGTGAACACTCGAACATCTACATTTATGGCAGGTACAAAACTGTACTATGTTCATCGTGTTACACTGCTGCAGTCATCACACTTGGGTTGAAACCCAAAGCTAAGGATGGGCGGTGGAACTAAACAGGGTTTGGAGAAGCTAGTAGGCCCTGCAGAACTGCAGTGGCAAAGCCAGCTCTGGTTTTAGAGTATAGAGGTAAGTGATAGTGCTTGGTGAAAGTGTGCACTGAACTCCAAGTTGCAGCCTCCAAAATATCCTTGGTTGGTACCCCTCTGAGGAAGGCTGTTGATGTTGCTGTAGCCCTGGTGGAATGGGGCCTAATGTTACCAGATACAGGTTTCCTATGGTGTGTGTAGCAAAAACGGATACAATGTCCTATCCATTTTGAAATGGTCTGTTTTGAGATAGCCTTTCCTTGTGATCCTGCAGCATAGGATACAAAGAGCTGGTCAGATTTTCTGAAAGCCTTAGTTTTATCCAAGTAGTAACGTAATTGCCTGTGAATGTCCAAAGAGTGTAGGAGCCTTTCCCCTTTGTTGTACTGAGCTGAAATAGCTGAGGCGTGGATCGTAATAGATGAAAAGGAAAGTCCTCTGTGCAACTTCTCAGTTAAACATTGCAGAATCTGAGGAATATTTGGGACAAGGGGATTTTGGCCTTTAGCCTGGTTCCAGGCGCAGAATCTTTTCCATTTGTCTGAATAGGCTTTCCTGGTGCTGGGCCTCCTGGCCTCCAGAATGACATCCATAACAGCTTTAGAGAGAAGTGTTGACTGGTTGTTTAGGTAATTTGCCATGCAGCCAGATTTAAAGTCTTGAGCTGGCTGTGTAGAATCTGATTGTTTTGCTGAGTGAGCAGGTGAGGAATTTGAGGTAAAATCCATGGTGGGCCTTGAGCCATGTTCCTTAGTATTGGATACCAGTGTTGGCGTGGCCAGTCTGGAGCAATAAGTATCATTTGTGGTCTCTCTAATCTGGCTTTCAGCAGCACCTTTGCCAGAAGAGGCAGTGGAGGAAAGGCATACACTGTTAATTGTTTTCCAAATGAATGAGAGGGCGTCCACTTTCCAAGCTACTGTATGGTATGTCCTTGTGCAAAATTTCTGTAGTTGGTAGTTTTGGGGGGAAGCAAACAGATCTATGTCTGGGCTCCCCCATTTTTGAGTTATCATTGCGAATACTTGTGGATCTAGTTTCCACTCGTGAGGATCTAAGATGTTTCTGCTTAGATCGTCTGCCAATGTGTTTTTCTTTCCTGGCAGGAATTGTGCTTGTAGCTGGACTTGGTAGGTCAGTGCTGTGTTCAACAAGGTAATTGCTTGCCTGCATAGGGGGTGGAATGTGTTCCCCATGCATGTTTATGTACCACATCACTGTGGTGTTGTCCGTCTTTATTAGGAGTTGTCCTGGATGTAGGAGGTCCTTGAAAGCGGTTAGGGCATTTTGTACAGCTAGCATCTCTTTTTGCTTGATATGTAGATGCCTTTGATCTGCAGACCATTTGCTCTGAAAACACTGTCCTGCCATGTGTGCTCCCCAGGCATAATCCGATGCATCTGTTGTTATAGTTTGCCTGGCTGTGGGTAAGGTAAAAGGCTGACCCTTGTTGAGGTGACATGCCTGAGCCCACCATAGAAACTCCTGTTGAAGGCAGGGAATGTGTTATTGTTTCCAAGCTGTGGCTGTGTTGAGTCCATACGCTTTTCAGGTACCATTGTAATTTCCTCATATGCAGTTTTGCATATGGTATTAGTAGTATGCAAGATGCCATGAATCCCAAGGCCTGCAGAATTTTTCTTGCAGGGGAGTTGGGTCTTTGTTGCCATCATTTTGAAGTATTGAGTCAGTTGTCCTTGCTTGTCTGGCATGAGATAAGCCATCTGGGCCGTTGTATTTAAGCTGGCACCCAGGAATATTATGTCTTGTGAGGGCACTAGTTTTTTTACATCTTTTCGTTTACTGTGTACCCTAGGCAACTTAATAGGTTTTTGACAAATGCCAGATGCTATGTCCTTGCTTTCTGCTTGAATAAGGCAGTCGTCCAGGTATGGATATATCTGAATTCCTCTTTGACTGCAGTAGGCAATTACTGGTGCCAGGCATTTTGTGAAGACCCTGGGAGCAGTAGATAAGCCAAAGGGCAGTGCAGAGAATTGGTAATGGGTTGATCCTGCTATAAATGGGAGGTATCTTCGGCAATTTTGTCTGATAGGGACATGTAGGTATGCCTCCTTGAGGTTCAATGTTACTAGCCAAGCCTTCTTGCCCAGCATGGGAAGAAGTTGCTGTAGTGTTAGCATCTTGAATTTGGATACTTCCAGATATGCGTTTAGAATTGAGAGGTCCAGAATGGGTCTCCAGGCTTTGTTCTTTCGGGGAACTAGAAAGATTCTGGAGTAAAATCCTTGTCCTTGCTCCTGTGTAGGAACCTGTTGAATGGCTCTCATGTCCATGAGAGCTGTAATTTGTTTTTGAGCCTCTACCCATTGTTTGGTGGCAGGTTTGGCATTCCTTTTATCCTTGGTAAAGTGTGAAAGTGGAATCTGTATCCTTGAGATACAATATTTAGGACCCATTTGTCTTTTGTGATGATGTGCCAGTTATCTGCAAAAAGTGCTAGTTTTCCTCCCAAGAGAGCTGCCAAGTGGGATTTGCTTGGCAGTCTGAGGGGTAAGTCATTGTGTTTGTCTTCTGATAGTTTGAGACCTTGTCTTCTCCTCCTTTCTGGGTTGTGGCACCCCATTGTCGAGGCTTGTAAGAGCCTTGTGACTGACCACTGCCCCTTGGGCATCTGTATTTGCCCCTCTGTTGTCTGTCAGAAGCTGGAAAGGACCAGTTTTTGGTTGGCCAATTTCTGCTGAAACGAGGGGATTGAACCTGAAAAAATCCTTGACCGTCTGCATAGATTTTGCCTTATCCTTCATTTTCTTTAAAACCTCTTCTGCTTTTACACCAAATAAAACATCCTGCTGTAAAGGTGCATCCAATAACTTTGCTCTAACATGATCAGGTAAAGTTTGTTATTTTAACCAAGCAAGCCTACGTATGACAGACGCTGTCACTGCTGCTTTACAAGATGCTTCCAATTAATCAAATCCACATGGCAAAGTATGTTTTCCCACTTGTTCAGCTGCATGCAACAAATCTTGCATTTCCTTGTAATCAGGCTGCTCTGTATGTGTGACCATTTTTTGTTTTAATTGAGACATCAAATATTGTTATTTCAGCATGTGAAACTGGCAATTTAAGGACCTCATAGCTAGAGTAGCTGAGGTATATACTTTCTTTCCCCATCTGTCTAGTGTTCTAGAATCCCTTTCAGAGGGAACAGGATTTTTAGCAATAGAGGCCTTAACCTCTTTGGGACCCTGGGAAATGGTTTCTGGGTCAGCGATAGGGCTTTTATATAGGAATTTGTGAGAGTCAGGGACTCTGTAGTATCGGTCTGGTTTGGCTGGTGCAGGAGGTAGTGAATCTGGGTTAAGGCTAGATTCTGAATAAACATCATCCACAATGTCTAACACAGATGGAATAGCAAGTGGTCTATGCTGGGGTAGTAAAAGGAATTCTCGGAGCCTTTTCTTAGAATCAGAGTAATCCTGGCCTTCCCAGTGGAAAAGTTCCCTCATGGTCTGTAAAGTTTTCCCAAAAGAGTAGTCTTCTTGGGGAGATGCTGAAGAAATAGACACTTCAGCATCAGAGTCTTCTCAAGGGGGAAAAGAATATTCCTGTTCCTCTGAAGAATCTGAGGAAATTGAAACCTGATCAGAGGAAGCTTAGTCCTCCTCCTGTCTAGGCCTTTTATCAGGAGGGGAATGGAAACCCCTAATTAGGGTAATTAAGTCTTCAGCCATCTTAAGCATCTGTTTCTTAGGTACGGGGCCTTGTACTGGAGACTGCTGTACAGTCTTCTTTGCTTTTAAAGGAGTTTTCAGCTTTGCATAGGGTTTAATAGTGAGTGTAGTCCGTCTGAAGGCACCTTCTGCAACTGAAGGCATTTCAACTGCACCGGAATCTCCTTCAGCCATGGAGTCGGAAGGGCCTAAAGATAAAGGTTGTGGAGGCCTAGCAATCTCCGCTTGGGAATCAGATGCCGCCTGGGGTTCTAAATCAGCGGTCGTCAGGGGCTGCGTAGGCGCCTCACTGAAAATCGGAGAACCGGCAACTGGCCTAGCAGAGGCCTCAAAGTCTGGTTTGGGTCTCGGCTGCCTGTCCTTATCTTTGCGTTTTTTATGCATTCCGGTCGTCGGTTGCTCCGACGGCATTGTATAATTAAATTTCCTACCAAAATAATGTCGGGAGAAATCAAACCGACGTTTTATAGTTCGTTTGTTAAACCTAGCACAAAACCGACAACCTGTGACGTCATGGTCTGGGCCTAGGCAAGGAATACAATAAGAATGAAAGTCCTTATGAGGTATTTGCTTCCCACAAGAAATGCAATTGTTAACTTTTTCTGACATCAGACTGAGGCAAGAAAAGGTTCCCCAACGGGGTACTTAGCTTTATTGAAGACTTTGGTCTGAAAGTCGATTTGAAAATCTCAGGAGTCGGCCGACCGGCACTTGCGAACTGCTTCTGCTTCGGGCAACGCGCGGCAAGAAAGACTGAAGAAAATGGCGTTGGATGCCTCATATACCCCTGGCGCACTGAAGAAGCACTGGGAAGAAGCGACAGCAACTGACGCCGGACCAAGACTTTGGAACTCTGGCCGACTGCGGGACCGCCTGATGGCAGGATAACCAAAGTGTGATGACTGCAGCAGTGTAACACGATGAACATCTACTAGAACAGTATGATATTATAACCAAAAGAAAATCAGCCTGAGCTCAGGGACATTAGCAGCAAATGAGATCTGGGTTATCTTCCCTAGGCATTATGGGATACGGTATAGCCTTGAACCAGTGAAAGCTCTCGAGCTTTAGTATTAGGCAGAGTCAAAACAGATACTCTGTTCTGAACTCAACCAGCAAGAATGAAGGCGAGATGAGATGGGACAACATAACATTATATATTAAAGAAGAGAGCTATTAAGAAAAAAGCACTTACAGTACGTCAATACAAGTTTGAGCGCTCAGGTTAACCACTTTTCACAAAAAGTGGCAAATGAGATCTGACGTATGTTAGGGGTTGGTGCATTATGGATGAGAGGAGCTTGAGAGCTTTTTGGTGACCATGAGTTTTAGTAATGGCAGAGTTAGATCCGAGGGTCAGTCTGAACTCAACATTTGAGGACAGAATGAAAATTTACCTCAGATTGCTCTTTTCCTCTCTGAGAATAAATATCAGAATATGACAGAATGTTTGTCTATTTGTAGTCAGTGAAGCAAGATTAAAAACAATAAAAGTAGACAGCAATCCTTTAGTGAATCCCAGTAAGTCTTCATTGTCTGTAGTTAAAGAAAAGTACAGTTTTGTACCTACCATAAATGTAGATGTCCGACAGGTATGCATCTGCAGTCCTAACATATGGGTTGTCCTGCCTCAGGCAGCCCTTCGGTCGGCCAGATTCCAAAGTCTGGGTCTGGCCTCGGCTGATGTCGCACTTCACCCGACGTCATAGCTGCTGTTTGTTGGGTATAAAGGCATCAGCCGACGCCATTTTCCTCAGTGTTTCTTGCCCCAGATGCCAGGTGCCCTCTAGGAAGGCTAAATTTGGATAAATGCAAATAATTCCAAAGAGTAGAGAGCAAACAATATATATATATATATATATATATATATATATATATATATATATATATATATATATACATATATACCTATATACAAACAAATACACCATAATAGATTCCCCCAGCTAGCTAAAAGAGGGGTAAATACCCTAGGAATACCACAGAGGGGAAAGGAGGGTGGGTAATCCTGACTGCAGATGCATACCTATCGGACATCTACATTTATGGTAGGTACAAAACTGTACTATGTCCTTCAAGGATGCATCTGCAGTCCTAACATATGGGTAGAATACCATAGCCAAACTGGGGGAGGAGGCACTAAGATAAAGATGGTTTAGTTAAGATCCCTTGCAAAACAGCAGTTGCAAAACCTGCTCGGGATCTAGAGTATAAGGGTAGATTATAATGCTTGGCAAATGTATGCACGGAGCTCCAAGTAGCAGCTTCTAAAATGTCTTTAGTAGCCACTCCTCATAGGAAAGCTGTAGTGGTGGCTGTAGCTCTTGTGGAATGAGGTTTGATATTATCAGGAGTTGTCTTTCCATGAAAAGAATAGCAAAATCGGATGCAATTTCCTATCCATTTTGAGATTGTCTGTTTTGAAATTGCTTTTCCTTGCATTCCTGTTGCATATGCTACCAGAAGCTGGTGAGTTTTTCTGCTGGTCTTAGTTCTGTCCAGATAGTAGCGTAATTGTCTGTGTACATCCAAGGTATGTAGCAGTCTTTCCCCCCTGTTCTGTGGGTTGGGGAAGAATGTAGGTAAATGAATCGCTTGGTTCATTGATACTCTGGAGACCACTTTTGGCATAAAGGTAGGGTTAGTTCTCAGAGAGACTCTGTCCTGATGGAAGATAAGGAAGGGTTGTACTGCCATTAATGCCTGCAACTCAGATACCCTTCTTGCTGAAGTAATTGCTAGTAGGAAAGCAGTTTTCCAAGACAAGAATTGTAATTCTGCTGTTGCTGCTGGTTCAAAAGGGGGAAGTGTTAACTTTTCCAGCACAAAGTTGAGATCCCATGTAGGTAAAGGTGGTTTCCTTGGAGGTTTTACATTTTTGATTCCTCTCAAGAACTGCCTGAGTAGAGGATGAGAGAAGACAGGAGGATCCATGTTGTATTCTGCTGAAATTGCTGATGCATGAATCTTAATGGAGGAGTAAGACAGGCCATTGTGGAACAGCTCTGCTAAATATTCCAGGATGTGTGCTATGTTTGCCAATGAGACATTTTCTCCCTTTGCTGCACTCCAAATGAGGTATCTTTTCCACTTGGCTGAATAAGTCTTCCTTGTGGAGGGTTGCGTGCCTCCAGGATAATGTCCTTAACCCTCTGAGATAAACCTGGGTTATTTTGTTTTATGCAATATTCCAAGCAGCTAGCTGCAGTGTTTTCAAGTTTGGATGTAGGATCTTGTAGTTGTCCTGTGTTAGTAGTAAGGGGCATAGAGGTAGTGGCCATGCGTGTGTCCGAGACATGCTCCTCAGTAGCGGGTACCAATGTTGCCTCGGCCAGTCTGCAGCTATCAGAATTACCCTTGGCTGATCCTCTCTGATCTTCAGTAGAACTTTGTACATCAAGGGAAGAGGTGGAAATGCATATGCTATCAGGTTTTTCCAGCTGAAGGAAAGGGAGTCCACCCTCCAAGCAAGTGGGTGGTATGCTCTTGTGCAGAATTTCTTCAATTGGTGGTTGTGTGGGGAGGCGAACAGGTCTATCTGTGGTAGTCGCCATTTCTTTGTTATGGCTTTGAAGATATCTGGATGCAGCATCCATTCGTGAGCATCCGTGGTAGTTCTGCTTAAGGTGTCTGCTAGAGAATTTTCTTTTCCTGGTACAAATCTGGACTGAAGTTGAATGTTGAGATTCAGGGCCACATTCCACAGGTCCATTGCCATCCGGCATAGAGGATATGAATGTGTACCTCCTTGTTTGTTGATGTACCGCATGACTGTGGTATTGTCCGTCCTTATCAGCAGATGACCCTGTTGAAGGAGTGGTCTGAATGCCTGGATCGCATGTTTCACTGCCAGCATCTCCTTTAGATTTATGTGTAGATTCAGCAGGTCTTGGGTCCATAGGCCTTGTATACACTTGTCCACCATGTGTGCCCCCCATCCTAGGTCTGAGGCGTCCGTGGTGATGGTTTGGCTTGGGTGAGGTTTGTGGAAAGGCAATCCTCTGTTCAACTGACAGGCCTGAGCCCACCACAGGAATTCTTGCTTCAGGCATGGAATTATTGTAATCTGGGCTTCTAGACTGTGCTTGTGTTGAGACCATACATTCCTTAGGTACCATTGCAACTTCCTCATATGCAGTCTGGCATGCGGAACCAATATTATGCAGGATGCCATGTAACCCAGGGCTTGCAGGACTTTCCTTGCAGTAAGCTGAGTTTGTGTTGTTAATGTCATGAAGTAGACTGGTAGTTGCTTTTGTTTTTCTTCTGTGAGAAAAGCCATTTGAGTTGATGTATCCAGTTCTGCACCCAAGAATGTTATCCTTTGGGATGGCACTAGTCTTGACTTTTGCATGTTGACTGTGTATCCCAAGGCTTGCAACAGTTGTATGACATTTTCCAAATCTTTTGTTAATTTTTCCTTGTTGTCCGCTTGTATTAGGCAGTCGTCCAGGTATGGGTAAATTTGAATTCCCTGAAGCCTGCAATGAGCAATTACTGATGCCAGGCATTTCGTGAATACTCTGGGCGCAGTAGATAAGCCAAAGGGCAATGCTGAGAATTGATAATGCTCTGATCCTGCAAGAAATCTGAGGTGTCTTCTGCAATCTGGTCGTATAGGGATGTGCAGGTATGCCCCCTTGAGATCTAGAGTCACCAGCCAAGACTCCTTGCCCAGCATGGGAAGAAGTTGCTAGAGGGTCAGCATTTTGAATTTTGGAACAATGAGATATGTGTTCAGTGCGGACAAGTCGAGAATAGGTCTCCATTGATTTTCTTTTCTTGGTACAAGGAAAAGCCTGGAGTTAATCCTTGGCCATGCTCCATAGGCAGTACCTTTTCTATAGCTCTCATCCTTAGTAAGTGGTTGATTTGTCTTAGAGCGTCTGTTTTTTGGCTTGGTGGTTGGTTTGGCATTCCTCTCTTTTTTGGTAGAGTGTGGAAGTGAAACCTGTAGCCCTTGTCTATTGTTTGTAAAGTCCATTTGTCTCCTGTGATGTAATGCCAGTTGTCGGAAAATAAGGCTAGCTTTCCGCCCAAGGGTGCTTCCAGTTGTTCCCTGGTAGGCGGAACCAGAGCCAAGTCATTGTGTCTGCCCTGTGGAAGTGGTTGTAGTTGAATCTGTGGCAGTACTTCTGTGGTTGGTAGGTTGCCACTGACGTCCCCTGTAGGCACCCCTAGATTGACCTCTGCCTCTTGGGCGTCTATTTCGGCCTCTCTGTGCTCTGGAGTTGTCTGGAAAGGACCAATTCTTCGAAGGCCAATTTCTGCTAAACCTCGGAGGTTGGACCTGTAAGAAATCCTTGACTGTTTGGACAGATTTTGCTTTTTCTTCCACCTTCTTTATAACCTCCTGTGCAGGGGAGCCAAACAAACTTTGTTTCTCCATGGGAGCATCTAGGAGTTTTGACTTAACATGGTCTGGTAAGGATTGTTCTTTTAACCAGGCATGCCTTCGAATCACTGTTCCAGTCATAGCTGATCTAAAGGAAGCCTCCAGTGCATCATAGCCACATTTTAAGAAATGGTTACTGACCTGCTGAGAGTTATGTACCAAATCCTGAAGGGACTTGCGGTCTATAGGTTCAGGAGAGGACAGTTTTTTATTTAGCTGGTCTAACAAAAATTCCTGGTACTGAATCATGTGAAATTGACAGTTTAAGGCCCTGGCCGAAAGAGTAGCAGAAGTATAAACCTTTTTACCCCATCTCTCTAATGCTCTAGATTTCCTTTCAGAGGGAAGAGGGTTTTTGGCAGAGGCAGCTGCCACACCTTTAGGGCCCTGTGAAATGGTTTCAGGGTCTGCAACAGGAGCCTTATACAAATGGTTGTGTGTGTCAGGAACCCTATAATATCTGTCAGGCTTGGCAGGGGCCGGAGGAAGAGAATCAGGGGCAGTACAGGCATCATTATATGCATCAACAACTGTTAGTACTGGAGGAATGGCTAAAGGCCTATGCTGCGGTAAGTGTAAAAAAGTCCTTAACCTTTTCCTTGAATCTGAAAAATCCTGGCCCTGCCATTGGAAGTGTTCCCTCATAGCATGTAAGGTTTCCCCAAAAGAAAATTCTTCAGGAGGGGAAGCAGAAGGAATGGAGTCTTCTGCATCAGAATCCTCATAAGGAGAATATGGGCCTTCGTGAGGGTCTGAGTCATCCGAGGAATAGTCTGTAGAGACAGGTTCCCGGGGTTCAGTCCTAGGCCTCTTATCTGGAGGGGGCTGAGAGGCCCTGTCTGGGTGAGGTTGGGATCCCCTGATCAAAGAAATGAGATCCTTAGCCAGGCTGAGTATTTGGGAACTAGAGGTAGGCCTAAGTAAGGGAGTTTTAGCAGGTAAGGCCTTAGAAGATCTAGCTGCTTTAGCCCTGGCAAAAGCCTTGATAGACATAGAAGCAGGGGGTCTAGCAGCCCCACGTGCAGGGGTAGATAAGTCTAAAGGAATAGTGTCTGACAAATCCTGGGTGCCTGCTTCTGTAGCAGTAAATTCAGTAGCAGATTCAGCCATGCTCTGTGAGGCCTCTGCTATCGGAGGCATGCTTTCGGCCGAAGGAAGAACCGAGGGCTCGGTTTCAGCCGAAACAGAGACACTCGCGGTTGGCCTAACCGTGGTTTCAGCCGAAACCGCGGACCGCGAGTGTCGGTCCTTTTCCTTGCGCTTTTTAACTAATTGTGTAGTCGGGAGTCTCCGACGGCATTTTGTATGCAAAAGCGGGACCAAAAAACTCCTCTGCAAACTCCGACCGACGTCTAAGCGTCCGTCGGTTGAAGGAAGCACAGGCTAGACAAGCGGATACGTCGTGGTCTGGGCCTAAGCAAGGAAGGCAGTAAGAGTGGAAATCCTTATGAGGTATTTGTTTCCCACAAGTTAAACAATTATTTACTTTGTCTGACATCGGCTGAGGCAAGAAAGAGTCCCCAACGGGGTACCTAGCTTTTTAGAAGTCTTCGGTAGTAGAAATCTCTGGATCTGACCGACCGGCACTTGCGAACAGCTTCTGCTTCGGGCACCGCGCGGCAAGAAAGACTGAGGAAAATGGCGTCGGCTGATGCCTTTATACCCAACAAACAGCAGCTATGATGTCGGGTGAAGCGCGACATCAGCCGAGGCCAGACCAAGACTTTGGAATCCGGCCGACCGAAGGGCTGCCTGAGGCAGGACAACCCATATGTTAGGACTGCAGATGCATCCTTGAAGGACATCTGGAAAAATAACATTCTTAATTTTTGTGAGTTAGGGGTCAGTTCACTTAGCAGGACGCACATTTCTAGAACCCTCCCCCCCCCTTAGGCAGAGGGCAAACTACCTATGAACAAAAGCAGATTTGGAGGCATAATTCCTCAAACTTGGGAAGAGGAGAAAAAAGAAGTTATGAACTCACCATAACCTTCTATTTGTGTTGTCCTTTTTCATTCTTCCTCAGCCTATGGGTTTGGATCCAATCCCTTAGATATGACTTTGCCATTACAAAAGGCTGTAGCAAACAAAAAAACTCAAGCTTCTCCCTTACCCATAAAATCCCAAGTAACTCAAATCTTGTTTGTTACTAGCAGCACAAAGAAATATTTGCAGTCATATAGAAAAGAGACTACATCAAGAGCTCATATCAAGGAAGTGGCATACTTAAACCAATCACTCTTCTAGAAGTTTTTGAAGGTAGGGGATTGGTGGGTGGGGACTTGAAGAATGCAAATAGACAACACAGAAGGAGCGTTATGTTGAATACATAACTTCTTTAGCTGATGTCAATTATCATTCCATCCTCAACCTATGGGCAGACTCCACAGCTACCTAGAATCCTAGGTGGATTCAAGGAAGGATATTTCTAAGCACCACTGAACCAAATGATGCCCCACCTCTGGAGACAAAAATTAATTTGTAATGAATAACAAAGGTAAGTTGCATGGTTCTAGCTGAATGAGCCAGTAACGGTTTCAATAAGGTAATGCCAAATTTGTTATAAATGAAGGAAATACAGTCCAGTCATTTGGATAAAGTTACTTTGGCAACTGGTTTCTCCAATTTTATTTCTGAAAATTAAACTGATCAGTCTTCCTGATGCTTTTTGTTCTATGTAGGTAGAAATGTAATTGTCTGTGAACATCGATAAATGTAACCTGTGCTTTTCTCATGTTAGCAAATTTTAGGAAACAATACCGACAAATTACTTGATTGATTGACATTAGACTCTTGACATCAGCTTAGGGAGAGAAAGGAAGCATTGGTTCGCAATGTGACTCTGTCCTTCTGAAAGATCAGATAAGGTGGTTTTCAAGACAAAGTCTGGATCTCTGAAATTCGTCTGGCAGAAGTAACTGCTACTAGAAAAATTGTCTCCCAGGAAGATCACACTTGGCTGCTGGTGTAAAGGGGGAGTGGTACTGGGTAACAGCTTGCAGTACCAAATTCAAGTGCCATGGAGGAGTATGGTTTTTAAAGGAGGTCTTAAAAGAAGAGGGCCTGACAAAAAGGCTTTGTAGAACTTATGAGAGGCAACAGAGTAACTTTCAAATCCAATGTGAAAATTTGGACATTGCTGCTAATTGGATCTTGACTCTGAAGGAACTAGCTCCTTCTTTAAAAAATAGAGCTAAAAATTCAAAGATGTTACGTGTGGGAGCTGAAAAGGTGCCATTATTTTGATGTGCCCAATAAACAAACGCCATTTACTGGAGTAGAGTTTACACATAAAAGGCTTTATGGAAAGATAAAGGTACGTGTCAGACAGGGGAAGACAGCATATGTTGTCTGGCTATTAATGGAATTGGAAAAGCCAGACGGTCAGCCTGACATTTGCTACATCTGGACGGATCATTCCTGTTGAGTGAGAGAGGAGGTCTGGAGTAAGATCCAGAATCCAAGGTTCAAGAATTAAGTCAGGCCAAAGGAAGGGGAAACAAATCTGTCATGGCCAGTAAGGTGCAATGAGGATGACTTTGCTCTTCAACATGGCAGCTTTCTGTAGAAATTTCAGAATTACTGGAATAGGCGTACAGTAGACTGGGGTCCAATTGTGAAGTAAAGCATCCCTTGGTGATTCCTCTTGGGAGGGGGGGGGGGTTAGGCCAAAGTAGCTGCTGCATTTGTTGTTTAGGGAAGATGCAAAAAGATCTCAGCAAGGCTGGCCCCACTGGCAGAAAATCATTTCTGTCATGTTTTTGCTGAGAAACCAGTCATGAGGTAGAAGAATGCACCTGCTCGGTGTCTGCTATCATGTTGGACTTCCCCCAGAATATGCACTGCTGTAAGAAAACAGTCAAATGCGATCACCCATTGCCACAGCTTGAGTGCTTCTCAACACAAAGGTTAAGATCTGGTACCTCCTTGTTTGTTGATGTACCAAACTACTGACATATTGTCCATTTGAATTTGCAATTGTCCCCAGACAGGAGAGCATCCTGAAGGGCCTGCATCGCTAAAAGCACTGCTCCCATCTCTCGGACACTGATATGCAAAGTTGGCCTCTTCGGGGACAGAGTGCCTTGGACCATTACCCCCAGAAAGTGCCACCCCCCCCACTATCTGTGGTCACTACAGCCTTAGGCTGAGGGGGAATGAATGGACGGCCTTTGTAGAACTTAATCCGAGTGAATCCACCACATGAGATCTCTCTTGCATACGTAGGTGACTCATATCAGAGTAGACATGGGTTGATAAAGCATCTACAATTGCATGGCTAGCATTCACTGAAGAATTCTCATGTAAAATCTAGCCAGTAGTACTAGTGTTATTGCTGCTGCCATAGATCCTAAAGCTTGAAGGACTAAGCAGGCTGAAATCTTGGTACTGCAGATAATCTTTTTGACTTGGGATTTTACTGTTTGAACTCTGGAAGGGGGAAGTGAATCTATGGTTGATTTTGTGTTGAGTAGTGCTCCCATGAATCTGTTCTAGATGAGATTGTTCATAGATTACAGTTATCCCCAGAAGAAAGCATGTCTGGAGGACCTGGTTTTCTGCCTTTAACAGTTGATGCATGGTCAGGACGGAGATCAGAAAGTCATCTAGATATGGAAACACCTAGAATCCCTGCAGTCTCAAGTGAACTGCTACTACTGCCATGCCCTTGGTAAACACCCTGGGGGGCTGTGGTTTGACCAAAGTGCCAAACTCTGAACTGATAATGACTGGCTCCCAAACGGAAGTGTAAGAAAGTACAGTTTTGTACCTACCATAAATGTAGATGTCCGAGAGGTATGCATCTGCAGTCCTAACATATGGGTTGTCCTGCCTCAGGCAGCCCTTCGGTCGGCCGGATTCCAAAGTCTGGGTCTGGCCTCGGCTGATGTTGCACTTCACCCGACGGCATAGCTGCTGTGAATTGGGTATAAAGGCATCAGCCGACGCCATTTTCAACAGTGTTTCTTGCCCCAGATGCCAGGTGCCCTCTAGGAAGGCTAAATTTGGATAAATGCAAATGTTTCCAAACAGTAGAGAGCAAACAAAAATAAACATGTATATATACATATATACAAACAAATACACCATAAAAGATTCCCCCAGCTAGCTACAAGATGGGCAAATACCCTAGGAGTACCACAGAGGGGAAGGAGGGTGGGTAATCCTGACTGCAGATGCATACCTCTCGGACATCTACATTTATGGTAGGTACAAAACTGTATTATGTCCTTCAAGGATGCATCTGCAGTCCTAACATATGGGTAGAATACCATAGCCAAACTGGGGGAGGGGGCAGTAAGATGATTAAGGTGTAGCTAAGATCCCTTGCAAAACAGCAGTTGCAAAACCTGCTCGGGATCTGGAGTATAAAGGTAGATTATAATGCTTGGCAAAAGTATGCACGGAGCTCCAAGTAGCAGCTTCTAAAATGTCTTTGGTAGCCACTCCTCGTAAGAAAGCTGTAGTAGTGGCTGTAGCCCTTGTGGAGTGAGGTCTGATGTTTTCTGGAGTTGTCTTTCCATGAAAAGAGTAACAAAATCTAATGCAATTTCCTATCCATTTTGAGATTGTCTGTTTTGAAATTGCTTTTCCTTCCATTCCTGTTGCATATGCTACCAGAAGCTGGTCAGTTTTTCTATTGCTCTTGGTTCTGTCCAGATAGTAGCGCAATTGCCTGTGCACATCCAAGGTATGTAGTAGTCTTTCCCCCCTGTTCTGTGGGTTGGGGAAGAATGTTGGTAAATGGATTGCTTGGTTCAATGATACCCTGGAGACCACCTTTGGCATAAAAGTAGGATTAGTTCTCAAGGACACTATCCTGATGGAAGATAAGGAAGGGCTGTACTGCCATTAATGCCTGTAATTCAGAAACCCTTCTTGCTGAAGTGATTGCAAGCAGGAAAGCAGTTTTCTAAGATAAGAACTGTAATTCTGCTGTTACTGCTGGTTCGAAAGGGGAAAGTGTTAACTTTTCCAGCACAAAGTTAAGGTCCCATGTAGGCAAAGGTGGCTTCCTTGGAGGCTTTACATTTTTAATTCCTCTCAGAAACTGCCTGAGTAGAGGATGAGAGAAGACTGGACGTTCCATGTTGTATTCTGCTGAAATTGCTGATGCATGAATCTTAATGGAGGAGTAAGACAGGCCATTGTGGAAAAGTTCTGCTAAATATTCCAGGATGTTAGCTATGTTTGCTAATGATACATTTTCTCCTTTTGCTGCACTCCAAATGAGGTATCTTTTCCATTTGGCTGAATAAGTCTTCCTTGTGGAGGGTCTGCGAGCCTCCAGGATAATGTCTTTAACCCTCTGAGATAAACCTGGGTTATTTTGTTTTATGTAATATTCCAAGCAGCTAGCTGCAGTGTTTTCAAGTTTGGATGTAGGATCTTGAAGTTGTTCTGTGTTAGCAGTAAAGGAACTAGAGGTAGAGGCCACGCGTGTGTCCGAGACATACTCCTGAGTAGCGGATACCAATGCTGCCTCGGCCAGTCTGGAGCTATCAGGATGATCCTTGGGTGATCTTCTTTGATCTTCAGTAGCACTTTGTGCATCAAAGGAAGAGGTGGGAATGCATATGCTGTCAGGTTTTCCCAACTGAAGGATAGGGAGTCCACCTTCCAAGCAAGTGGGTGGTATGTCCTTGTGCAGAATTTCCTCAATTGGTGGTTGTGTGGGGATGCGAACAGGTCTATTTCTGGTAGTCCCCATTTCTTTGTAATGGATATGAAGATGTCTGGATGCAGCATCCATTCGTGGGCATCCGTGGTAGTTCTGCTTAAGGTGTCTGCTAGTATATTTTCTTTTCCTGGCACAAATATGGACTGGAGCTGAATGTTGAGGTTCAGGGCCACATTCCACAGGTCCATTGCCATCTGGCATAGAGGATATGAGTGTGTGCCTCCTTGTTTGTTGATATACCACATGACTGTGGTGTTGTCCGTCCTTATCAGCAAATGACCTTGTTGAAGAAACGGTCTGAATGTCTGAATTGCCTGTTTCACTGCCAGCATCTCTTTTTGATTTATGTGTAGGTTCAGCTGGTCTTGTGTCCATAGGCCTTGCATGCACTTGTCCACCATGTGTGCCCCCCAGCCCAGGTCTGAGGCGTCCGTGGTGATTGTCTGGCTTGGGCGAGGTTTGTGGAAAGGCATTCCTCTGTTCACCTGACAGGCCTGAGCCCACCACAGGAATTCTTGCTTCAGGCATGGAATTATTGGAATCTGGGCTTCTAGACTGTGCTTGTGTTGAGACCATATATTCCTTAGGTACCATTGCAACTTCCTCATATGCAGCCTGGCATGTGGAATCAATATTATGCAGGATGCCATGTAATCCAGGGCTTGCAGGACTTCCCTTGCTGTAAGCTGGTTCTGTGTTGTTAATGCCATGAAATAGAGTGGTAGTTGCTTTTGCTTTTCTGTTGTGAGAAATGCCATCTGATTTGAAGTGTCCAGTTCTGCACCCAAGAATGTTATCCTTTGGGATGGTACCAGTCTTGACTTTTTCATGTTGACTGTGTATCCCAGGGCTTGCAGTAGTTGTATAACCTTTTCCAAATCTTTTGTTAATTTGGTCTTGTTGTCCGCTTGTATTAGGCAGTCGTCCAGGTATGGATAAATCTGAATTCCCTGAAGCCTGCAATGAGCAATTACTGATGCCAGGCATTTCGTGAATACTCTGGGCGCAGTAGATAAGCCAAAGGGCAATGCTGAGAATTGATAATGCTCTGATCCTGCAAGAAATCTGAGGTATCTTCTGCAATCTAGTCATATAGGGACATGCAGATATGCCTCCTTGAGATCTAGAGTCACCAGCCAAGACTCCTTGCCCAGCATGGGAAGAAGTTGCTGTAGTGTCAGCATTTTGAATTTTGGAACAATGAGATATGTGTTCAGAGCGGACAGGTCGAGAATAGGCCTCCACTGATTTTCTTTCCTTGGTACCAGGAAAAGCCTGGAGTAAAATCCTTGTCCTTGTTCCATAGGCGGTACCTTTTCTATAGCTCTCATCCTTAGTAAGTGGTTGATTTGTCCTAGAGCGTTTGCTTTTTGGTTTGGTGGCAGGTTTGGCATTCCTCTCTTTTTTGGTAGAGTGTGGAAGTGAAACCTGTAGCCTTTGTCTCTTGTCTGTAAAATCCATTTGTCTCCTGTAATGTAATGCCAGTTTATGGAAAATAAGGCTAGCTTTCCGCCTAAGGGTGCTTGCAGTTGTTCCCTGGTAGGCGGTATCAGAGTCAAGTCATTGTGTCTGTCCTGTGGAAGTGGTAGTAGCTGGATCTGTGGCAGTACTTCTCTGGTTGTTAGGCTGCCACTGATGTCCCCTGTAGGCACCTCTGGATTGACCTCTGCCACTTGGGCGCCTATTTCTGCCTCTCTGTGCTCTGGAGGTGTCTGGAAAGGACCAATTCTTCGAAGGCCAATTTCTACTAAACCTCGGAGGCTGGACCTGTAAGAAATCCTTGACTGTTTGGACAGATTTTGCTTTTTCTTCCACCTTCTTTAGCACTTGCTGTGCAGGGGAGCCAAACAAACTGTTTCTCCATGGGAGCATCTAGGAGCTTTGACTTTACATGGTCTGGTAAGGATTGCTCTTTTAACCATGCATGCCTTCTGATCACTGTTCCAGTCATAGCTGATCTAAAGGAAGCCTCCAGTGCATCATAGCCACATTTTAAGGAATGATTACTGACCTGCTGAGTGTTATGTACCAAATCCTGAAGGGACTTACGGTCTATAGGTTCAGGAGAGGACAGTTTTTTATTAAGCTGGTCTAACAAAAATTCCTGATACTGAATCATGTGGAATAGAAAGTTTAAGGCCCTAGCCGAAAGAGTAGCAGAAGTATAAACTTTTTTACCCCATCTCTCTAATGCTCTAGATTCTCTTTCAGAGGGGAGGGGGTTTTGGGCAGAGGCAGCTGCTACAGCTTTGGGGCCCTGTGAAATGGTTTCAGGGTCTGCAATAGGAGCCTTATACAAGTGATTGTGAGTGTCCGGGACCCTGTAATATCTGTCGGGCTTAGCAGGGGCCGGGGGAAGAGAGTCAGGGGCAGTACAGGCATCATTAAATGCATCATCCACAACTGTTAGTACTGGAGGAATGGCTAAAGGCCTATGCTGTGGTAAATGTAAAAAGGTCCTTAGCCTTTTCCTTGAATCTGAAAAATCCTGGCCCTGCCATTGAAATTGTTCTCTCATAGCATGTAAGGTTTCCCCAAAAGAAAATTCCTCAGGAGGAGAGGCAGTAGGAATGGAGTCTTCTGCATCAGAATCCTCATATGGAGAATAAGGGCCTTCTGGAGGATTTGAGTTTTCTGAATCATCCGAGGAATAGTCTGTAGAAAATGGGTCCGGGGGCTCTGCTCTAGGTCTCTTCTCTGGAGGGGGTTGAGTGGCCCTGTCTGGGTGAGGTTGGGATCCCCTGATCAAAGAAATGAGATCCTCAGCCAGGCTGAGCATTTGGGAACTAGAGGTAGGCCTGTGTGAGGGGGTTTTAGCAGGCAAGGCCTTAGAAGATTTAGCTGCTTTAGCCCTAGAAAAAGCCTTGATAGACATAGATGCAGGTGGCCTAGCAGCTCCACGTGCAGGAGTAGATATGTCTAAAGGAATAGTATCTGATAAATCCTGGGTGCCTGCTACAGCAGGAGAAATTTCAGTAGCAGATTCAGCCATGCCGTGTGAGGCCTCGGCTGTCGGAGGTAAGCTTTCGGTCAAAGGAAGAACCGAGGACTCTTTCAGCCGAAACAGAGACACTCGCGGTTGGCTTAACCGTGGTTTCGGCCGAAACCGTGGACCGCGAGTGTCGGTCCTTTTCCTTACGCTTTTTAGCTAATTGTTAAGTCAGAGTCTCCGACGGCATTTTGTAAGCAAAAGCGGGACCAAAAAACTCCTCTGCAAACTCCGACCGACGTCTAAGTGTCCGTCGGTTGAAGGAAGCACAGGCTAGACAAGCTGATACGTCGTGGTCTGGGCCTAAGCAAGGAAGGCAGTAAGAGTGGAAATCCTTATGAGGTATTTGTTTCCCACAAGTTAAACAATTATTTACTTTTTCTGACATCGGCTGAGGCAAGAAAGAGTCCCCAACGGGGTACTTAGCTTTAGAAGTCTTCGTAGTAGAAATCTCTGGATCTGACCGACCGGCACTTGCGAACAGCTTCTGCTTCGGGCACCGCGCGGCAAGAAAGACTGGGGAAAATGGCGTCGGCTGATGCCTTTATACCCAATTCACAGCAGCTATGACGGGTGAAGTGCGACATCAGCCGAGGCCAGACCCAGACTTTGGAATCCGGCCGACCGAAGGGCTGCCTGAGGCAGGACAACCCATATGTTAGGACTGCAGATGCATCCTTGAAGGACATCCTTCTGGATCTCCTGTTCATCTTTATGTGATAGTACTCATCCTGGAGGTATATGGAGCACATGCAGTCGTCCTTTCCCAAAAAGGGAAGAATGGACTGAACCGTGACTATCCGGAACTTGGTGCATCAAACTGACTTGTTCAAGCTGCTGAGATCCAAAATTGGTCTCCAGTCACCTGTTTTCTTTGGCACTAAAAAGAATCTTATTTCTAGGCAGGTCTCCGGTGAAGGCATAACAGACCCCCAACTGTCTCCAGAGATAGTCAAACAGGCCTCCTTTCAGGAGTGCTGGAAGGATCTGTCAAACGAATCTCTGGAACCTTGATTTTTATGGGCCACCTCTGCCATGGGGGCAGTGTCTACCATTCAAGTTCCGCCCTACCCCTGGGGGAACCTCCTTCATGTGTGCCCTGTAAAGGACCCTGGGACTTCCTGAGCCACTTTTTTCCACTACCTCGTTGACACCTGTTAAAGGATCTTTGACAGGGAGAAAAACATACGCCCATGGCAGACAAGGTCTCTCCATCCTCCTCACACCTGGATAACATGTCTGACCTTTGGGCCAAACAAATATGTGCCGTCATAAGGAGCACTGACGAATGAAGACGAAGGGCTCCGCAAAAATCATACAAGTGCATCCAGGCATGCCTTCTTATAGAAATATCTGAACCTGTTGCCCTTGAGGTTCCTTCTGCTATATGCAAAATCAGCCTCATGGAAAAGTTGGAAAGTGATTGCTGGGTAGCCAACTGAGAAGTCACAGATGCTTGTACTTCTTCATAAATAGATCCTGAGAGGATGTCTGACAGTTGCTTAATCAGGTCTCTCTGTAACCTGATGAAATATGCCAAATAGTTCAGTGACCGTAAGGCAAAGGTCGCTGAAGCACAGACATGCTTCCCAAACCTGTCCTTCACCCGAGACTCCTTGTTGGGTGGATGGACAGTGGAACTCTCCTCGGCAAGTTCCTTCTTAGTGGCCGCCACCATGACCATGTCATCAACAGGTGCATCCTTTGTCCAAAACTGTTTATACTCCAGTGCTGTCATTATTTTGTTAGGTCTTCGAGGTATTGATTCAGTGGGGTTGTGGTCCTTCCATGCCAGCTGAGAGATCAACTCAATGAGCTTGCCAGTGGGTAGGGTCACCCAGGAGGAATGGACAATACCGAAAACCTCCAGGAACAGATTGCTCGGATGAAGGGTTGCTGGGCTTTAAGTCACCTATGTTTCAGGATTTCAAGAAAGTTTCCAAATAAGACATCTTTAGGAGGTGACGGTGGGGACCCTTCACCTTCATCAATGTCTGTGTCTTCTCTGATGGACTCCTCTGGGGAGTCAAGTGCTTCCTCTTGCTCGTTTTCTTATTAGGGACCTCCTCGGTGGTATGTTCTAAGGAGGTATCAGAAGTCACTGAAACACCCTGCTGGAAAGCATGCGGTTTCGTTATCAGCTGTCTCTGTGGAAAAGATGGGTGAGACTCCAAACACAGGACGTCAAGGCTGCAGACTGATGATCCGAGTTGGTAGGAACCATCTGTGGCAGAAATCACTCTCACCATGGCCTCAAAAGCAGACTTCCCCAGAGAGGGAGAGGACCCCATATCAGAAAAGACAAGGTTTTGGATCACTGTTCCTCCCTGCTCCAAGGACACCCCCCCCCCCCCCCCCGTGGCAAATGCCAGAGCCTAACTAACCCACGCCAAGGCTCCAAGGCGCAGAACACAGCTCAGATAACTTAGTAGACTCAAACACCTCGAATCCGACAGGGTAGCCTCAAGCTCAGAGAGCTCTCCGGATCGGACTGAAGTGCTCAGACTAAATCTCGGATCCAAGGATAAGGCTATCCTTTGATCCGAGGCAGACTGAGCCAGACAGCTCAGATCCAAGCACTCAGACCATGGAAAGAATCACAGGAGGAACTGGTAGAGGGGGTGCAGTGGAAGATTAGACCTCCTGACCCAAAGAGGTAGGAGCCAAGGAGACAGCTCTTAGGCTCTCTGCTTACAGAACTCTTCTCACCAATTTCTCCACATCATCTTCCGTTAAGACTCTTGGAAGAGAGTGGATATCATCTAAGGGGACCTGGGTCTCTTCAAAAAAGGGAAGGAATCCTGGAGGGAACTGGGTCCACCGAAGGTGAGTAACTGGTCCTTGGGAGGTAAAAGGTACTGAAAGTCAAATCAGATGATGTCTGTGGTGATCCAAGAAGTATGAGCCGATGTATCTTTACTCCTCTATTTTCAGATCCGATGATGAGGGTGGATCCCATAAATCTCTTTTCTTTAGCTTTGGATACGAGGTTCAAGTCTGATCCGATAGCTCAGATATTTTTTTTCTACGATCCAAAGGGGAGGTCAGATCCAAAAAAGGTATTTTCTTAGACTTCCCCAAAGGTTTTGATGAAGAGGAGCTTGGGGAAGATGATTGTCATTTTTGATTTCTCTGGGGATGGAGCTGCAGTTAACGCCTCACTAAAAGAAGGGATTAACCCTTTTAAAATCAACTTGTTTTTAAGTAGGGCTCTAGGGTTAAAGGCATAACAAATGGAGCAGTCCTCGAAGGTACAGTGGTCCTAAACAGTACACACAAAATGCATGGGCATCAGAAACCGGAATCTTATGTCCGTACCTAAAACATTTTTTAAACCAGGCCAGGCCTCTCTTTTTCCACCATTTTAACGCTAGCAGAAAAATAAGACATTCAACAAGTGTGTGTGTGTGTGTATAAATAAATAAATGTATATATACATACACACACACATGCGTACATATGTATGTATATATATATATATATATATATATATATATATATATATATATATATATATATATATTATTATTTTTTTTTTTGATAGTAAAAGAGGGGAAACAAAAAATTACCATATATGGTAAATAAAGGTTACACAAAGTGTAGAGGAAAAAGGAATGCTAACAGCAGCATTCAAGGTTTAAAAAATGTACAAGAGGAAGGAAAGGGACAGACTATATTAAGACTGGGAAAAAGATCTCAATAGAGTCAAGCAGAAGGTAAGGGAAAGGATAACCTAAGAATTTAAAAGTTTTAAGTAGAAGAGATAAAATTCTGAAATCTTAATAATCTGCTCAAGAGCAGCCGTCACCACATATTTCGCATATAGCGGCAAATGAGATCTGAGGTACTTTGTGGTGGTGCATTATGGGTAAAGGAGAAGTTTAAGAGAATCTTTTGGTTGCCATGAGTTTTTGGAATAGCTGAGTCAGATCCGAGCAATCAGATCTGAAACCAAAGGTTAAAGACTGAATGACAACTGACATCAGCATCAAAAATATGGTTCAAATCCTGCAAGGCTTTACCCTTATCCTGGAGAGACCTGAAAGGTTTAGCAGCAGCAGGCAGATTTTTATTAATCTTTCCTTAGGCAAGGTATCATTGGTATAAGAGTTTCCAGGTCATGAGAGTGTTGACACCAAAGGCTTTTTAGGTACCACTGAAGTTTCCTCACATGCAGTCTGGCATATGGAATGAGTAGAATGCAAGATGCCATGAACCCCAGAGTTTGCAGGATTTTCCTTGTGGATAACTGGGGTCTGGGTGGCTAGTTGAGAGAAGTAGGCTGTTAGGTAAGTTTGCTTTTCTGGTGTAAGGAATGCCATCTGGGATGCTGTGTCCAGGCTTGCTCCCAGGAATATAATCCTTTGGGTGGGTACTAGCTTGGATTTCTTTTTGTTGACAGTGTACCCTAGGGAGATCAGTAGGGACTTTAAAAAGGCCAGGTGCTTGAGCAGCTTTTCCTGTCTGCCTGAATTAGGCAGTCTAAATATGGGTAAATTTGGATATTACTTTGTCTGCAAAAGGCAATGGCGGGAGCCAGACATTTCGTGAAAACTCTGGGAGCAGCAGATAAGCCAAAGGGATAGCTCAGAGAACTGTAAGTGCAGGAATCCTGCCCTGAAACACAGATATTTCTTGTATGATTCCCTGATAGGGATGTGGAGGTAGGCCTCTTTTAGGTCAAGGGTGGCTAGCCAAGCATCCTTAGAGAGCACGTGTAGCAGTTGCTGGAGGGTGAGCATTTTGAATTTTATCACCAGGAAGGTGTTTAGAATGGCTAAATTACGGATGGGGTGCCAACTGCCCTCTTTTCTGGATACCAGAAATAGTCTGGAATAGAAAAGTACAGTTGTGTACCTACCATAAATGTAGATGTTAGAGTGTATTCACTGTTGCTGAAAAATATAGCAATAAGAAATGCATGCACAAAAAATAACATTTCCTTCATCTACAAGAAAATACACCAAAAAGGTTGTATAGGATAGAGAAGTGCAACTAAGTCCCAGCAAAGAGAAGGGGGGTGGTGGGTGGGTAACCAGGACTGCAACAGTGAATACACTCAAACATCTACATTTATGGTAGGTACACAACTGTACTATGTTCATCGTGTTTCACTGTTGCAGTCATTACTCTTGGGTTGAATCCCAAAGCTGAGGATGGGTGGCTGGGCAAAATAGGATTAGGACAGGCTATGAGGCCCTGCAGCACTGCAGTAGTGAAGCATGCTCTGGACTTAATAGTAGAGAGGCAAGTGGTAGTGCTTTGTAAAGGTGTGCACTGCACTCCAAGTTGCAGCCTCTAAGATTTCTTTGGTTGGTACTCCTCTTAGGAAGGCTGCTGAAGTGGCTGCTGCTTTGGTGGAATGAGGCCTAATGCCCTTAGGCACTGATTTGCCATGTTGAGAATAGCAGAAACTGATGCAATGGCCTATCCATTTAGAAATAGTCTGTTTTGAGATAGCCTTTTCCTTGTGATCCTGTAGAATATGACACTAAAAGGTGCTCAGTCTTTCTGAAAGCTTAACTTCTGTTCAAGTAGAAGCGTAACTGCCTGTGTATGTCCAAAGAATGCAGAATTTTCTCACCCTTGTTCTGTGGATTTGGGTAAAAGGTAGGCAAGTGAATGGTTTGATTGACGGCCACACTGGACACCACCTTAGGCATAAATGTAGGGTTTGTCCTCATAGAAACCGTGTCTGGATAAAAAATGATGAAAGGTTCCACAGCCGTGAGTGCTTGAAACTCCGAAACTCGCCTTGCAGAGGTTATGGCTAGGAGCAGAGCTGTTTTCCAGGATAAGAATTTAATATCCACTGTTGATGCTGGCTCGAAAGGAGGCAGTGTGAGTTTTTTCAAAACATAATTGAGGTCCCAGGCCAGAATTGGTGCTCTCCTTGGAGGCATAATGTTTTTGGCCCCTCTGAGGTACTGCCTTATTAAAGGTTAAGAAAAGATAGGTGGTTCCGTATTGTAATGTGCAGAAATGGCAGAGGGATGAATCTTAATTGATGAGAAAGGAAGGGCTTTGTTCAGCATCTCAGTTAGGTATTGTAAAATCTGAGGAATACTTGGTACAGACGTGTCAATGCCTTGTTCCTGGTTTCAAGCACAGAATCTCTTCCATTTTTTTTGCATAAGATTTTCTGGTACTGGGCCTCCTGGCCTCCAAGATAACATGCATAACAGCTTTTGAAAGAGGAGTTTTACGAATGGCTACATTATCCGCCATGCTGCCAGATTTAAGGTCCTGAGTTGGCTGTGCAAGATCTGATTGTTTTGTTGGGTCAGCAAGCGAGAAGTTTGAGGCAATATCCATGCTGGACCTTGAGACAAGCTCTTTAGGATTGGGTACCAGTGCTGGCGTGGCCAGTCTGGTGCAATCAGAATCATTTTTGGCTTCTCTTGTCTGACCTTTAGGAGTATTCTGGTAAGAAGAGGCAGTGGGGGAAAAGCATATACTGTTAGATTTTTCCAGCTGAATGATAGGGCGTCCACTTTCCATGCTTGTTTGTGGTAAATCCTTGTGCAAAATCTCTGCAACTGACAGTTATGAGGGAAGGCAAATAGGTCTAGGTCTGGGCATCCCCATTTCCTTATCATCTTGAAGACTTGTGGATCCAGTTTCCATTTGTGGGGATCCATGAGGTTTCTGCTTAGTTCGTCTGCCAGAGTATTTGTTTTTCCTGGCAGGAACTGTGCTGGCAGGTGAACTTGAAAAGCCAATGCTGTGTCCCATAAGGTCATTGCTTGTCTGCAGAGGGGGTAGGAATGAGTACCTCCCTGCTTGTTTATGTACCACATGATCGTAGTGTTGTCTGTCTTTATCAGTAATTGTCCTGGATGAAGCAGGTCCTTGAAAGCTGTCAGGGCATTTTGAACAGCTAGCATCTCTTTTTGATTGATGTGAAGATGCATCTGGTTTGCAAGCCATGTGCCCTGAATACATTTTCCTGCCATATGGGCCCCCAGGCATAATCTGATGCATCTGTTGTCAGTGTCTGTCTGGCTGTGGGTAAACTGAATGGCAGACCCTTGTTGTGGTGACAGGCTTCTGCCCACCATCGAAACTCCTGTTGTAGGCAGGGAATGAGTGCAATTACTGTCTCCAGGCTGAGGCAATGCTGAGTCCAAACACTTTTCAGATACCATTGTAGTTTCCTCATATGCAGTCTGGCATATGGAATTAGTAGAATGCAGGATGCCATGAAACCCAAGGCCAGCAGCCTTGCAGATAAGTGGGTTTTTGTTGCCAATTTCTTGAAGTAAGTGGTCAGTTGTTTTTGCTTGTCTGGCGTGAGATAAGCCATCTGGGCAGTTGTATTTAAGCTGGCACCCAGGAATATAATCTGTTGTGAGGGCACTAGTTTTGACTTCTTTTCGTTTACTGTGTACCCTAGAGAAATTAGCAACCTTTTTACAAATGCCAGATGCTGTAGAAGGATGTCCCTTTGTCTCTGCTTGAATGAGGCAGTCGTCCAGGTGTGGATATATTTGAATTCCTTTTTGTCTGCAAAATGTAATTACTGGCACCAGGCACTTTGTAAAGACCTTGGGCGCAGTACATAAGCCAAAGAGCAGTGCAGAGAATAGGTAGTGCATTGTGCCAGCTTTGAATCTGAGGTATCTTTTGCAATTTTGTCTGATAGGGACATGCAGGTATGCCTCTTTGAGGTCCAGAGTAACAAGCCAAGCCTTCTTGCCCAGCATGGGTAGAAGCTGCTGTAATGTCAACATTTTGAATTTCAGAATATCCAGGTAAGTATTTAGAATTGAAAGGTCTAGTATGGGCTTCCAGGCCTAGTCCTTTCTGGGGACCAGGAAGAGTCATGAGTAAAATCCCTGACCTTGTTCCAGTTGTGGTACTTTTTGAATAGCTCTCATGTCCACGAAGGGCTGAAATGTTTTTTGTGCCTCTGCCCATTGATTTTGTGGCAGGTCTGGCATTCCTTTTAGCCTTGGTACAGTATCAAAGTGGAACCTGTACCCTTGAGACACAATATTCAGAACCTATTTGTCTTGGGTGATTGTTTGCCAGTTTTGAGAAAAAAGTGCTAGTTTTCCCCTAAAGGGGCTGCCAAAAGGGAAGTGCTTGGCGTACGAAGGGGGAAGTCATAGGGACTGTTTCCTGTAAGGTTGAGACTTGTCCTCACCTCCTTTTGGGGTTGAGGTGCCTCACTGTCGTTGTCTGTTAGAGCCTTGGGGTTCAGATCTGCCTCTTGGGCGTCTATCTGCCTCTCTGTGGCCTGTCTGACATTGGAAAGGTCCAATTCTTTGTTGGCCAATTTCTGCTAAATCGAGGTGGCTGTACCTGTAAGAAATCCTTGACTGTTTGCATAGATTTAGCTTTATCCTCCATTTTCTTTAGTACCTCTTCTGCCTTAACACCAAATAAGGTATCATGCTGTAAAGGAGCATCCAATAATTTTGCCTTAACATGATCAGGTAAACTCTGTTCTTTTAACCAAGCATGTCTTCGAATCACAGAACCTGTAACTGCGGCTCTACAAGAGGCCTCTAAAGAATCAAAACCACATTGCAGAGTATGTTTCCCACCTGTTCAACTGCATGCAATAAATCCTGCATTTCTTTACAGTCAGGAGCTTCTAAGCTTGCAAGCATTTTCTGCTTTAACTGAGCCATTAAATATTATTGGTACTTAAGCATGTGAAACTGGCAATTTAAAGCCCTTATTGCTAAAGTTGCAGAAGTGTAAACTTTCTTCCCCCATCTATCCAAAGCTCTCGAATCTGTCAGAGGGTAATGGATTTTTTGCAATGGAAGCCTAACCCCTTTTGGACCCTGGGAAATAGTTTCTGGATCAGCAGAAGGGTTTTTATAAAGAAACTTGTGAGAGTCAGAGACTCTATAATACCTATCTGGCTTAGCTGGTACAGGGGGGTGAAGAATAAGGAGATAAGTTGGATTCAGAGAACACATCATCCACAATATCTAGTACAAACGGAATAGCCAGAGGCCTGTGTTGAGGCATTAAAAGGAAATCCCTGAGCCTTTTCTTGGATTCTGAATAATAATCCTGACTTTCCCAATGGAAATGCTTCCTCATGGTATGTAAAGTTTCCCCAAAAGAATACTTCTCAGGAGGAGAGCCTGAAGGGATAGATTCTTCAGCATCAGAGTCCTCATAGGGGGGTAGACAGTATCCCTGGCCTGAAGAGGAATCAGAGGAAATGGAAACCTGATCAGAGGAATCATAGTCAGTTATCCTGCCTAGGCCTTTTCTCAGGAGGGGGATGGGAACCCTTGATTAGAGCAATGAGATTTTGGCCATTTTAAGCATCTGTTTCTTAGGCATGGAGGACTGTCCAGGAGAATGCTGTACTTGCTTCTTTGTCTTTAATGGTACCTTTGTCTTGGCTGTTGTTTTAATGGCAAGTTGTGAAGGTCTGAAAAAGTACAGTTTTGTACCTACCATAAATGTAGATGTCCGATAGGTATGCATCTGCAGTCATCACATGTGGGTTGTCCTGCCCCAGGCAGCCCTTCGGTCGGCCGGATTCCAAAGTCTGGGTCCGGCGTCGGCTGATGTCGCCCCTTTCCCGACGTCAGAGCGCCTGGGGTATAAAAGCGTCAGCCGACGCCATCTTCCTCAGTTTTTCTTGCCCCAGATGCCAGGTGCCCTCTAAGGAAGGCTAAATTTGGAGAAATGCAATAAATTCCAAACATGCACAAAAATATATACATATATAAAAACAAATACACCATAATAGATAACCCCAGCTAGCTATGAGAGGGGAATGTACCCAAGAAATACCACAGAGGGGAAGGAGGGAGGGTAAACCTGACTGCAGATGCATACCTATCAGACATCTACATTTATGGTAGGTACAAAACTGTACTATGTCCTTCAAGGATGCATCTGCAGGCATCACATATGGGTATAATACCATAGCCAATCTGGGGGTGAAGGATCTATGTAAAGGGTGGTGTAGCTAAAATGCCCTGCAGGACTGCCATAGCAAAGCCTGCTCTAGATCTGGAATATAAAGGTAAGTTGTAATGCTTGGAAAATGTATGCACGGAGCTCCATGTAGCAGCTTCTAAAATGTCCTTGGTAGCCACCCCTGTTAAGAAGGCTGTGGAGGTGGCTGTGGCTCTGGTCGAATGAGGTCTAATGTTAGCTGGCACAGTTTTTCCATGAAAGGAGTAACAGAAACGAATGCAATTCCCTATCCATTTTGAGACAGTCTGTTTTGAAATTGCTTTTCCTTGTGCACCAGCAGCATATGCTACAAACAACCGGTCAGTTTTTCTGTAATTTTTAGTTCTGTCCAAGTAGTAGCGCAAAGTACAGTTTTGTACCTACCATAAATGTAGATGTCCGAACTGGATAGCATCTGCAGTCATAACAACTGGGTTGTCCTGTCGTCAGGCAGCCCTTCAGTCGGCTGGATTCCAAAGTCCGGGTCCGGCTGATGTCGCACTTCACCCGACGTCATCTCTGTTGGTCTTGGGGTATAAAGGCATCAGCCGACGCCATTTTCCTCAGTGTTTCTTGCCCCAGATGCCAGTAGCCCTCTTGAAGGCTAAAATTTGGATAGATGCCAATGTTTCCAAAAGATAGAGGTAAACACAAAATAAGCATGTATGTACATATATACAAACAAATACACCATAAAAGACTCCCCACCAGCTAGCTATTAGGAGGGTAAACACCCTAGGAGTACCACAGAGGGAAGGAGTGACTGCAGATGCTATCCAGTTCGGACATCTACATTTATGGTAGGTACAAAACTGTACTATGTCCTTCATGGATGCATCTGCAGTCATAACTGGGTAGAATACCATAGCCAACTAGGGAGGAGGATAAAACTAGATTATGGTGTGTTTAGGATCCCTTGCAGTACAGCAGTGGCAAACCCTGCTCGGGATCTGGAATATAGAGGCAAATTATAATGCTTGGCAAATGTATGCACGGAGGTCCAAGTAGCCGCCTCAATAATGTCTTTGGTTGCCACTCCTCTTAAGAAGGCTGTGGTAGTGGCTGTTGCCCTTGTAGAATGAGGTCTTATGTTCTGTGGAATTGGTTTTCCATGGAAGGAGTAACAGAATCGTATGCAATTTCCTATCCATTTGGAGATTGTCTGTTTGGAAATAGCTTTTCCTTCCCTTCCTGTCGCATAGGCTACAAAAAGTTGGTCAGTCTTTCTGCTACTTTTGTTCTGTCCAAGTAGTAGCGTAGCTGTCTATGTACATCCAAGGTATGCAGTATTCTTTCCCTCTGTTTTGTGGGTTGGGAAAGAAGGTAGGTAGGTGGATTGCCTGGTTTAAAGACACTCTGGATACCACCTTAGGCATAAATGTAGGATTAGTCCTCATGGATACTCTATCTTGGTGGAAGATTAGGAAGGGTTGCACTGCCATTAAGGCCTGTAGTTCTGAAACCCTCCTTGCTGAAGTAATTGCCAGTAGGAAAGCAGTTTTCCATGACAGGTGTTGTAGGTCTGCTGTTGCTGCTGGTTCAAAGGTGATAGTGTCAACTTTTCTAGCACAAAGTTTAAGTCCCAAGCTGGTAATGGTGGTTTCCTTGGAGGTTTTACATTCTTGATTCCTCTGAGGAACTGCCTGAGCAAAGGGTGCGAAAAAACGGGTGGATCAAAGCTGTATTCTGCTGAAATAGCTGATGCATGTATCTTGATGGAGGAGTAGGACAGGCCTGAATGAAGAAGTTCGGCCAGATACTCCAGAATGTTAGGCATATCTATGTTTGACACATCCTTTCCTCTTTCAGTACTCCAAATGACAAACCTTTTCCATTTTCCAGCATAGTTCCTTCTTGTTGAAGGTCTGCGTGCTTCAAGAATAATGTCTAACTCTTTGGGAAAGTTCTGGATTAGCTGCTGCTATGTGATGTTCCATGCAGTCAGTTACAACGTTTTTAGGTTTGGATGTATGATGCTGTAGTTGTTCTGAGTTAACATCAAAGGCATCAGGGGTATTGGCCACATATTGTTCCGAGACATGCTCCTCAGCAGTGGGTACCAGTGTTGTCTTGGCCAGCTTGGAGCTATCAGGATTATCCTTGGACGTTCTTCCTTGATTTTTAGTAATACTTTGTGTATCAAGGGAAGAGGTGGGAATGCATATGCTGTTAGGCCTTTCCAGCTGAAGGAGAGCGAATCCACTTTCCATGCTAGTGGGTGGAATGTCCTTGTGCAGAACTTTTTGAGCTGGTAATTGAGAGGTGATGCGAATAGATCTATCTGAGGCATTCCCCATTTCTTTGAGATGGTCTTGAAGATGTCCGGGTGCAGCTTCCATTCGTGGGCATCCGATGTGGTTCTGCTTAATATGTCTGCTAGAATATTTTCTTTTCCCGGTACAAATATTGCCTGTAACTGGATGTTGTAGCTGAGTGCCAGGGTCCACAGCTCCAAAGTCATTCTGCATAGGGGGTATGAATGAGTGCCTCCCTGTTTGTTGATGTACCACATGACTGTGGTGTTGTCTGTCCTTATCAACATTTTTTTTCTCTTTGAGAAATGGTCTGAACTTTTGGATTGCCAGTTTTACTGCCAGCATTTCTTTTAGGTTGATGTGCAGGTGAAGTTGATCCTGTGTCCACAAACCTTGCTTGTCCAGCATGTGGGCCCCATCCTAGGTCTGGTTGTGATGGTCTGGCTTGCTTGACATCTGCGAAAGGGTAGCCCTGGGTTTGACTGGCATGCCTGAGCCCACCATAGGAACTCCTGTTTTAAGCATGGAATTAGTGGGATTTCTGTTTCTAGGCTGTGTCTGTGTTGGGACCATAAATTCTTTAGGTACCACTGTAGTTTTCTCATATGTAGTTTGGCAAGTGGGACCAAGATTATGCATGATGCCATGAAGCCCAAGGCCTACAGTACTTTTCTTGCTGTTAACTTGTTCAGTTTTGTTAGTGCCAAGAAGTAAAGAGGAGTTCTTTTGTTTTCTGTAGTTAGGAATGCCATTTGTTTTACTGTGTCCAATTAGAATGTCCTTGTCTGGGATGGTATCAGCCTTGACTTTTGTAAATTGACTGTGTATCCCAGTGCTTGTAGCAAGTAAATGCCCCTTTGTAAATCTGTTGTCAGCTTGCTTTTGTTGTCCCCTTGTAGCAGGCAGTCATCCAGGTATGGGTAAATTTGGATTCCCTGTAGTCTGCAATGGGCAATTACTGATGCCAGGCATTTTGTGAATACTCTGGGCGCAGTAGATAAGCCAAAGGGCAATGCTGAGAATTGATAGTGCTCTGATCCTGCAAGAAATCTGAGGTATCTTCTGCAGATTGGTCGAATGGGGATGTGCAGGTATGCCTCCTTGAGATCTAGAGTTACCAGCCAACACTCCTTGCCCAGCATGGGAAGAAGTTGCTGTAGGGTCAGCATTTTGAATTTTGGGACAATGATGTATGTATTTAAAGGTGGACAGGTAATTGGTCTCCAACTTTTTCCTTTCTTGGAACTAGGAATAGTCTGGAGTAGAACCCTTTCCTTGCTCTGCTGTTGGCACTCTTTCCACAGCTCTCATGTTTGCTAACTGCATTATCTGTTGTAGAGCCTCTGTTTTTGATTTGGAGGTAGATTTGGCATTCCTCTTTTGACTGGTAAAGTGTGGAAGTGGAACCGTAACCTTGATCTATGGTTTGTAAAATCCACTTGTCTTTTGTTATATAGTGCCAGTTCTTTGAAAATAAGGTTAACTTTCCGCCTAAAGGAGCTGCTATTTGTTTTTAGGATTAAGTCACTGTGGTTGTGTTGATGTAGTGGCAGTGGTTGTGTCTGTGCCTCTGTTGTTACCTTGCCACTGTCGTCCTCTGTAGGCACCTCCTCTGGATTGGTTTCTGCCTCTGGAACGTCTATTCCTGCCCCTTTGAGATCTTGTGGAGTCAGGAAAGGACCAATTTTGGCAGGCCAGTTCCTGCTAAACCTTGGGGGTTGAACCTGCAAGAAATCTTTAACCGTTTGAACAGATTTTGCCTTTTCTTCCATTTTCTTCATAACCTGTTGGGCAGGTGTACCAAACAAACTTGTCTTATCCATAGGAGCATCTAGCAACTTAGCTTTAACATGATCCGGTAAAGCTTGCTCCTTTAGCCATGCATGCCTTCTTATCACTGTGCCAGTCATGGCTGATCTAAATGAAGCCTCCAGTGCATCATAGCCACATTTTAAGGAATGGTTACTAACCTGTTGTATGTTATTTACCATTTCTAATACATATTTCTTATCAAGAGATTCATCAGTGGTTAGCTTTTAGTTAACTGATCAAGCATAAACTCTTGGTATTGTATCATGTGAAACTGACAGTTTAAAGCTCTAGCTGAGAGAGTAGCTGAAGTGTAGACCTTTTTGCCCCATCTGTCTAATGACCTTGCTTCCCTTTCAGAAGGAATAGGGTTTTAGCTATGGTCCTGGGATATAGTTTCGGGTCGGCAAGTGGGGCCTTGTAAAGGGGGTGATGAGTGTCTGGCACGCTGTAAAATCTGTCTGGTTTGGCAGGGGCTGGGGTAAAGAATCTGCGTGGAGCAGACATCATTGAAAGCATCATCCACCACAGAGAGAACAGGAGGTATAGCTAAGGGCCTGTGCTGTGGAAGGTGCAGAAAGGTCCTAAGTCTTTTCTGGAGTCTGAAAATCCTGTTGCTGCCATTGGAACTGCTCTGGCATGTAAGGTTTCCCCAAAGGAGAATTCTTCTGGTGGGGAAGCAGCTGGAATGGATTCTTCAGCATCAGAGTCTTCAAAATTGGAGAAAGGAGCCTCTGGCTTATCAGTTATGTCTGATTCATCGGCAGAATCATCAGAGGACACTGGCTCAGGGGGCTCTGGCCTAGGTCTCTTCTCTGGGGGCTGAGAGGCCCTGTCTGGGTGAGATTGAGTTCCTCTAATTAATGAAATTAAATCTTCTGCCAGAGTAAGCATTTGAGAACTAGAGAGGGCCTGGTTGGGGGTTTAACAGGCACTGTTTTAGTAGTCTTGGCTGCTTTAGCCCTGGCGAAGGCCTTAATGGACATGGCTGCTGGGTAGAGACATCCAAGGGAATGGTGTCTGATAAGTCAGTGGCAACCACCGTAGTGGATACAATTTCTGAGGCCGATTCAAGAGTGGCAGGGGCCTCAGTTGTAGAGATAAATTCAGCTGTACTTTGATCAGTTTTCGGTTTCGCCGAAACCGAGACACTTTGCTTAACCGTGGTTTCGGCGAAACCTGGACCGGCGATGTCGGTCTTTATCTTTGTTTTGGCAGATTGGGTAGTCGGAGGATCCGGCGGCATAATGTACGCAAAATCAGAACCGAAAACTGTTCAGCACAGGCGAACAGGCTGCTACGTGGGCTGGGCCTAAACAAGGCAGACAATAAGAGTGGAAATCTTTATGAGGTATTTGTTTCCCACAGGTTAAACAATTATTAACTTTTTCTGACATCGGCTGAGGCAAGAAAGAGTCCCCAACGGGTACCTAGCTTTAGAAGTCTTCAGTAGTATTCGCTAGAAGTAATCTCTGGATCCGACCGACCGCACTTAACAGCTTCTGCTTGCAAGAAAGACTGAGGAAAATGGCGTCGGCTGATGCCTTTATACCCGACCAACAGAGATGCGACATCAGCCGAAGCCGGACCCGGACTTTGGAATCCGGCCGACTGAAGGGCTGCATGACGACAGGACAACCCAGCTGTTATGACTGCAGATGCATCCATGAAGGACATCTGCCTGTGTATGTCCAGGGTGTGCAGAAGCTTTTCCCCTTTGTTTTGTGGATTTGGAAAGAAGGTAGGCAGGTGAATAGCTTGGTTTAATGAGACCCTAGATACCACCTTTGGCATAAATGAAGGATTGGTTCTCGATGAGACTCTGTCTTGATGAAAAATAAGAAATGGCTGTACTGCCATGAGGGCCTGTAACTCAGATACTCTTCTTGCTGAGGTTATGGCCAGAAGGAAGGCAGTCTTCCAAGAGAGGATGCAGATGCAGATGCTGCTGGTTCAAAAGGAGACAGTGTTAGTTTTTCCAACACGAAATTAAGGTCCCAAGTAGGCACTGGTGGTTTCCTTGGAGGATTGATGTTTTTAATTCCTCTTAGAAACTTGTCTTAGCAGAGGATGAGAGAAGACAGGTAGATCAGTATTGTACTCTGCTGAAATTGCTGAAGCATGAATTTTAATGGAAGAGTAAGACAGGCCATTGTGGAGCATTTCTGCCAAATATTCCAGAATATGTGCCATGTCCATAACTGTTGCATCTAAGCCCTTTGATGTGCTCCAGGTGTGAAATCTTTTCCATTTTGCTGAGTATGCCTTTCTTGTGGAAGGCCTGCGAGCTTCCATGATGATATCCTTCACTCTCTTGGATAGCTTATCCTGGTGATTAGTCAAGGTATTTTCCAGGCAGCTAGTTGTAATGTTTTCAGGTTGGAATGCAGAGTTTTGTAATTGTGCTGTGTCAGGAGAAGCGGCCATTGTGGCAGAAAAGTACAGTTTTGTACCTACCATAAATGTAGATGTCCGAACTGGATAGCATCTGCAGTCATAACAACTGGGTTGTCCTGTCGTCAGGCAGCCCTTCGGTCGGCCGGATTCCAAAGTCCGGGTCCGGCTTCGGCTGATGTCGCACTTCACCCGACGCCATCTCTGCTGGTCTTCGGGTATAAAGGCATCAGCCGACGCCATTTTCTTCAGTGTTTCTTGCCCCAGATGCCAGTTGCCCTCTTGGAAGGCTAAATTTTGGGTAAAATGCCAATGTTTCCAAAAAGATAGAAGGCAAACACAAAAAATAAGCATGTATGTACATATATACAAACAAATACACCATAAGAGACCCCCCCCCCCCGCCAGCTAGCTATTAGGAGGGTAAATACCCTAGGAGTACCACAGAGGGGAAGGAGGGAGGTATCCTGACTGCAGATGCTATCCAGTTCGGACATCTACATTTATGGTAGGTACAAAACTGTACTATGTCCTTCATGGATGCATCTGCAGTCATAACAACTGGGTAGAATACCATAGCCAACTAGGGGAGGAGGAAGAATAGATTATGGTGTGATTAGGATCCCTTGCAGTACAGCAGTGGCAAACCCTGCTCAGGATCTGGAATACAGAGGTAAATTATAATGCTTGGCAAATGTATGCACGGAGGTCCAAGTAGCCGCCTCAATAATGTCCTTGGTTGCCACTCCTCATAAGAAGGCTGTGGTAGTGGCTGTTGCTCTTGTAGAATGAGGTCGTATGTTCTGTGGAATTGGTTTTCCATGGAAGGAGTAACAGAATCGTATGCAATTTCCTATCCATTTGGAGATTGTCTGTTTGGAAATTGCTTTTCCTTCCCTTCCTGTTGCATAGGCTACAAAAAGCTGGTCAGTTTTTCTGTTACTTTTTGTTCTGTCCAGGTAGTAGCATAGCTGTCTGTGTACATCCAAGGTATGCAGCATTCTTTCCCCTCTGTTTTGTGGGTTGGGGAAGAAGGTAGGTAGGTGGATTGCCTGGTTTAGGGACACTCTGGATACCACCTTAGGCATAAATGTAGGATTAGTCCTCATGGACACTCTGTCTTGGTGGAAGATTAGGAAGGGTTGTACTGCCATTAGGGCCTGAAGTTCAGAAACCCTCCTTGCTGAGGTTATTGCCAGTAGGAAAGCAGTTTTCCATGAAAGATGCTGTAGGTCTGCTGTTGCTGCTGGTTCAAAAGGTGCAGTGTCAACTTTTCTAGCACAAAGTTCAAATCCCAAGCTGGCAGTGGTGGTTTCCTAGGAGGTTTTACATTCTTGATCCCTCTGAGGAACTGCCTGAGTAGAGGATGTGAGAAGACAGGTGGATCAAAGCTGTATTCTGCTGAAATAGCTGATGCATGTATCTTGATGGAGGAATAGGACAGGCCTGTATGTAGAAGCTCTGCCAAGTACTCCAGAATGTTAGCCATATCTATATTCGACACATCCTTCCCTCTTTCAGCACTCCAAATGACAAACCTTTTCCATTTCCCTGCATAGTTCCTTCTTGTTGAAGGTCTGCGGGCTTCAAGGATAATGTCTTTAACCCTTTGGGAGATATCTGGAATAGTTGCTATGTGATGTGCCATGCAGTCAGCTGCAACGTTTTTAGGTTTGGATGCATGATGCTGTAGTTGTTCTGAGTTAACATCAAAGGCATCAGGGTATTGACCACATTTTGTCCCGAGACATGCTCCTCAGCAATGGGTACCAGTGTTGTCTTGGCCAGTTTGGAGCTATCAGGATTATCCTTGGACGTTCCTCCTTGATTTTTAGTAATACCTTGTGTATCAAGGGAAGAGGTGGGAATGCATATGCTGTCAGGCCTTTCCAGCTGAAGGAGAGCGAATCCACTTTCGATGCAAGTGGATGGAATGTCCTTGTGCAGAATTTTTGAGCTGGTGGTTGAGAGGGAAGCGAATAGATCTATCTGTGGCATTCCCCATTTCTTTGCGATGGTCTTGAAGATGTCCGGGTGTAGCATCCATTCGTGAGCATCCGAGGTGGTTCTGCTTAACATGTCTGCTAGAGTGTTCTCCTTTCCCGGTACAAACATTGCCTGTAACTGGATGTTGTAGCTGAGTGCCAGGTTCCAAAGGTCCAAAGTCATTCTGCATAGAGGGTATGAATGAGTGCCTCCCTGTTTGTTGATGTACCACATGACTGTGGTGTTGTCTGTCCTTATCATCAAATGGCCTTCTTTGAGAAATGGTCTGAATTTTTGGATTGCCAGTTTTACTGCCAGCATTTCTTTTAGGTTGATGTGCAGGTGAAGTTGGTCCTGCGCCCACAATCCTTGCACGCATTTGTCCAGCATGTGAGCCCCCCATCCTAGGTCTGAGGCGTCTGTTGTGATGGTTTGGCTTGCTTGATATTTGTGAAAGGGTAAGCCTGGGTTTGACTGGCATGCTTGTGCCCACCATAGGAACTCCTGTTTTAGGCATGGAATTAGTGGAATTTCTGTTTCTAGGCTGTGCCTGTGTTGGGACCATAAATTCTTTAGGTACCACTGTAGTTTTCTCATATGCAGTCTGGCATGTGGAACCAAGATTATGCATGATGCCATGAAGCCCAAGGCCTGCAGAACTTTTCTTGCTGTTAGCTTGCTGTGGTTTGTTAGTGCCAAGAAGTAAAGAGGGAGATCTTCTTGTTTTTCTGCAGTTAGGAATGCCATTTGTTTTACTGTGTCCAATTCAGCCCAAGAATGTCCTTGTTTGGGATGGAATCAGCCTTGATTTTTGCAAATTGACTGTGTATCCCAGTGCTTGTAGCAAGTGAATGACCCTTTGTAAATCTGTTGTCAGCTTGCTTTTGTTGTCCCCTTGTAGCAGGCAGTCGTCCAGGTATGGATAAATTTGGATTCCCTGTATTCTGCAGTGGGCGATTACTGATACCAGGCATTTTGTGAATACTCTGGGTGCAGTAGATAAGCCAAAGGGCAATGCTGAGAATTGATAGTGCTCTGATCCTGCAAGAAATCTGAGGTATCTTCTGCAAATTGGTCGAATGGGGACGTGCAGGTATGCCTCCTTGAGATCTAGAGTTACCAGCCAACACTCCTTGCCCAGCATGGGAAGAAGTTGCTGTAGGGTCAGCATCTTGAATTTTGGGACAATGATGTATGTGTTTAAGGTGGACAGATCGAGAATAGGTCTCCAACTTTTTTCCTTTCTTGAAACTAGGAATAGTCTGGAGTAGAATCCTTTGCCTTGTTCTGTTATTGGTACTCTTTCCACAGCTCTCATCTTTGTTAATTGCATTATCTGCTGTAGAGCTTCTGTTTTTTGATTTGGAGGTAGGTTTGGCATTCCTCTTTTGACTGGTATAGTGTGGAAGTGGAACCGGTAACCTTGGTCTATGGTTTGCAAAATCCACTTGTCTTTTGTGATATAGTGCCAGTTCTTTGAAAATAAGGTTAATTTTCCGCCTAAGGGTGCTGCTATTTGTTCCCTGGTAGGCGGAGTTAGAATCAAGTCACTGTGATTGCCCTGTTGTAGTGGTTGTAGGCTGTGCCTGTGGCTCTGTTATGACCTTGCCACTGTCGTCCTCTGTAGGCACCCCCTCTGGATTGATTTCTGCCTCTGGAACGTCTATTCCTGCCCCTTTGGGATCTTGTGGAGTCAGGAAAGGACCAATTTTTGGCAGGCCAGTTCCTGCTAAACCTTGGGGGCTGAACCTGCAAGAAATCTTTAACCGTTTGTACAGATTTTGCCTTTTCTTCCATTTTCTTCATTACCTGCTGGGCAGGTGTACCAAACAAACTGGTCTTATCCATAGGAGCATCTAATAACTTAGCTTTAACATGATCCGGTAAAACTTGTTCCTTCAGCCATGCATGTCTTCTTATCACTGTGCCAGTCATGGCTGATCTAAATGAAGCCTCCAGTGCATCATAGCCACATTTTAAGGAATGGTTACTAACCTGTTGTATGTTATTTACCATTTCTAATAGATTTTTCTTATCTATAGAGTCATCAGAGGATAGCTTTTTAGTTAACTGATCAAGCATAAACTCTTGGTATTGTATCATGTGAAACTGACAGTTTAAAGCTCTAGCTGAGAAAGTAGCAGAGGTGTAAACCTTTTTGCCCCATCTGTCTAAAGACCTGGCTTCCCTTTCAGAAGGAATAGGGTTTTTTGCTGTGGTTGAGGCTACTGCCTTAGGGCCCTGGGATATAATTTCGGGGTCTGCAAGAGGGGCCTTGTATAGGTGATGATGAGTGTCTGGCACCCTGTAAAATCTATCTGGTTTGGCAGGTGCTGGAGGTAAAGAATCTGGTGCAGTGCAAACAACATTAAATGCATTGTCCACAACAGAGAGGACAGAGGGTATAGCTAAGGGCCTGTGTTGTGGTAGGTGCAGAAAAGTCCTAAGTCTTTTTCTGGAGTCTGAAAAATCCTGTTCCTGCCATTGGAAATGTTCTCTCATGGCATGTAAGGTTTCCCCAAAGGAGAATTCTTCTGGTGGGGAAGCAGCTGGAATGGATTCTTCAGCATCTGAGTCCTCAAAATTGGAGAAAGGAGCCTCTGGCTGGTCTGTAATATCTGAGTCTTCCGCAGAATCATCAGAGGACACAGGCTCGAGGGGCTCTGCTCTAGGTCTATTTTCTGGGGGCTGAGAGGCCCTGTCTGGGTGAGATTGAGATCCCCTAATTAAGGATATTAAATCTTCTGCCAGAGTAAGCATTTGTGAACTAGAAGTGGGCCTGGATGAGGGGGGTTTAACAGGCACTGACTTAGTAGATTTGGCTGCTTTAGCCCTGGCGAAGGCCTTAATAGACATGGGTGCAGGAGGCCTAGCAGCACCACGTGCTGGGGTAGAGACATCCAAAGGGATGGTGTCTGATAAGTCACTAGTAACCACTGTAGTAGGTAAAATTTCTGAGGCCGATTCAAGTAAGGTAACCGGAACCTCAGTAGTAGTCATTGATTCGGCTGTACTCTGATCAGTTTTCTCGGTTTCGCCGAAACCGAGACACTCGCGTTTGCTTAACCATGGTTTCGCCGAAACCGCGGACCGCGAGTGTCGGTCTTTTTCTTTGCGCTTTTAATAATTTGGGTAGTCCGAGGATCCGACGCCATAATGTCCGCAAATTCAGAGCCGAAAAACTGTTCAGCAACTCCGACCGACGTCTAAGCGTTCGTCGGTTGAAAGAAGCACAGGCCGAACAGGCTGCTACGTCGTGGTCTGGGCCTAAACAAGGCAAACAGTAAGAGTGGAAATCTTTATGAGGTATTTGTTTCCCACAAGTTAAACAGTTATTGACTTTTTCTGACATCGGCTGAGGCAAGAAAGAGTCCCCAACGGGGTACTTAGCTTTTAGAAGTCTTCGAAGGAGTATTCGGTAGTAGTAATCTCTGGATCTGACCGACCAGCACTTGCGAACAGCTTCTGCTTCGGGTGCCACGCGGCAAGAAAGACTGGAGAAAATGGCGTCAGCTGATGCCTTTATACCCGAAGACCAGCAGAGATGACGTCGGGTGAAGTGCGACATCAGCCGAAGCCGGACCCGGACTTTGGAATCCGGCCGACCGAAGGGCTGCCTGACGACAGGACAACCCAGTTGTTATGACTGCAGATGCATCCATGAAGGACATCCATGGTTTTGTCTGTGACATGCTCTTTAGCAATGGGTACCAGTGCTGTCTTGGCCAGTCCGGAGCAATCAGAATCACTCTTGGCTGCTCTGCCCTGATCTTCAGTAATACCTTGGTCATTAATGGAAGAGGTGGGAAAGCATACACTGTTAGAGTTCTCCAGCTGAAAGAGAGGGCGTCCACTTTCCATGCTTGTGGGTGGTATGTCCTTGAGCAGAATTTCTCCAGCTGATGATTGTGTGGGGAGGCAAAGAGGTCTATGTCCGGCCTCCCCCATGATTGTGTTATCTGATGGAAGATGTCTGGGTGCAGCATCCATTCGTGTGCATCCATGATGCTCCTGCTTAAGCTGTCCGCCAGTATATTGTCTTTTCCTGGTACAAACTGGGATTGCAGCTGTATATTGAGGGTCAAGGAAAGTTCCCATAGATTCATTGCCAGTCTGCAAAGAGGGTAGGAATGGGTGCCTCCTTGCTTGTTTATGTACCATATAACTGTAGTGTTGTCTGTCCTTATTAGCAGGTGGCCCTGATGTAGAAATAACTTGAAGGCCTCGATTGCATGCATCACTGCCAGCATTTCCTTTTGGTTTATGTGCATGCGCAGCTTTTTTTTTTTTGTGACCATAGTCCTTGAATGCATCTTCCTTCCATGTGCGCACCCCATCCGTGGTCTGAAGCGTCCGTTGTAATGGTTTGGCTGGTTATTGGTTTGCTGAAGGGCAAACCCCTGTTTGACTGGCTTGCTTGAGCCCACCACAGAAATTCCCTTTGAAGGCATGGGATGAGTGGTATCAAAGTTTCCAAGCTGTGACTGTGCTGAGTCCATAAACTCCTTAGGTACCATTGGAGTTTCCTCATATGTAGCCTTGCTTGAGGAATCAGAAGAATGCAAGAAGCCATGTAACCCAGGGCCTGCAGGATTTTTCTTGCAGTCAGCTGAGTTTGTCTTGACAGGTTTGTGAAGTAATCCGGTAGTTGGTTTTGTTTTTCTTCTGTGAGGAAAGCCATTTGGGTGGTTGTGTCTAGATCCGCACCCAGAAAAGTTATTCTTTGGGATGGTACAAGTCTTGACTTGTGAATGTTGACTGTATATCCCAAGGCCTGAAGAAGATAGATGGCATAATTCAAGTGTTTTACCAAAATTTGTTGGCTGTCCGCTTGTATAAGGCAGTCGTCCAGATACGGGTATATTTGCATCCCCTGAAGTCTGCAGTGTGCAATTACTGATGCCAGGCATTTTGTGAATACTCTGAGTGCAGTAGATTAGCCAAAGGGCAATGCTGAGAATTGATAATGCTCTGAGCCTGCAAGAAATCTGAGGTGTCTTCTGCAGCTTTGTCTGATAGGGACATGCAGGTATGCCTCCTTGAGGTCCAGAGTTACCAGCCAAGACCCCTTGCCCAGCATGGGAAGGAGTTGCTGTAGAGTCAGCATTTTGAATTTTGGCACAATGAGATAAGTATTTAGTGCGGACAAGTCGAGAATAGGCCTCCACTGCTTTTCTCTTCTTGGAACAAGGAAGAGTCTGGAATAAAATCCTTGGCCTTGCTCTGCGAGAGGAACCTTTTCTATTGCTTTCATTCTCATTAAGTTGGAGATATGCCTCAAAGCCTCTGCCCTTTGATTTGGTGGCAGGTCTGGCATGCCTTTCCTTTTTGGTAATGTGTGGAAATGGAACCTGTATCCTTTGTCTATTATTTGTAGTGTCCATTTGTCCCTTGTAATAATGTGCCAATTTTCTGAAAATAAGGAAAGCTTTCCGCCCAAAGGTGCTTTCAATTGAGCCCTGGTTGGCGGTGTCAAAGTAAAGTCATTGAGTCTGTCCTTGTGCAGCAGTTGTAGGCCCTGCACTACCTCTCTGGTTGGGAGGCTGCCATTGACGTCCTCTGTAGGAGCCTCCAGTTTGCCCTCTACCTCTGGCACGCCTGTTCTTGCCTCTCTGAAATCTGTCTGTGTCTGGAAAGGACCAGTTCTTGGAAGGCCAATTTCTGCTGAATCTTGGTGGTTGGACTTGCATAAAATCTTTGACTGTTTGTACAGATTTTGCCTTTTCCTCAAATTTCTTTAAGACCTCCTGAGCAGTGGAGCCAAATAACTTTTGCTTTTCCAGTGGAGCATCCAGAAGCTTTGCTTTAACATGGTCTGGCAGAGATTGTTCCTTCAGCCAAGCATGCCTACGTATGACTGCACCTGTCATAGCTGACCTACATGAAGCTTCCAATGCATCATAACCACACTGCAAGAAATGGTTGCTAACCTGTTGTGAGTTATGTTCCAGATCCTGAAGTGATTTGCGATCTAGGGGTTCAGGCAAAGACAGCTTTTTATGCAATTCATCTAACAAATATTCTTGGTACTGTATCATATGAAATTGACAGTTTAAAGCCCTCATAGAAAGGGTAGCAGAAGTATACACTTTTTTACCCCATCGCTCTAAAGACCTGGACTCCCTTTCAGAGGGGAGTGGATTTTTTGTAGTGACAGCTGCAACCCCTTTAGGGCCCTGGGAAATAGTTTCTGGATCAGCAGAGTGGGCCTTGTAAAGGAAAAGATGGGATTCCGGGATCCTGTAGTACCTATCGGGTTTGGCAGGAGCCGGAGGGAGTGTCAGAGGTTGTGCTAGATTCAGAGTACACATCATCAATAATATTCAAAACAGGGGGAATAGCCAAAGGTCTATGCTGAGGCAAATGTAAGAAGGTCCTTAATCTCTTCCTGGAATCAGAGAATTCCTGGCCCTGCCATTGGAAATGCTCCCTCATAGTGTGCAGAGTTTCCCCAAAAGACAGTTCTTCAGGAGCGGAGGCCGAAGGGATAGATTCCTCTGCATCTGAATCCTCATAGGCCGAAAAAGCCTCCTCCTGGTAGTCCGAGAGAGCAGAGCCATCAGAGGCCTCATCAGAGGAGAGAGGATCAGAGGGCTCAACCTTGTGCCTTTTTTCTGTAGGAGGTTGAGAGCCCCTGATTAATGAAATAAGGTCCTCTGCTAGACTAAGGATCTGAGAACCTGTAGTGGGTCCCTGAGGAATAACCCTGGGAGGCATAGATTTTGAGAGTTCAGCAGCTTTAGCCCTAGAGAATGCCTTAATAGACATGGATGCAGGAGGCCTGGCTGCACCACACGTGCTGGTGTAGATTTGTCTAAGGGAATGGTGTCGGAGGGTTCCTGGACACCAGATTCCAAAGGAGATTCAACAACCGGTACAGTAGTGGCCTCCGGGGCCGAGGTTGTCGGTTGTACGGTTTCGGTGGACGGTAGTACCAAGGACTCTGTTTCAGCCGAGACAGAGACACTCGCGGTAGGCCTAGCCGTGGTTTCAGCCGAAACCGCGGACCGCGTGTGTCGGTCCTTGTCCTTCCGTTTCTTTATTAAATGTGAAGTCGGAGTCTCCGACGGCATTTTGTAAGCAAAACTAGCCCCAAAAAATTCCTCTGCAAACTCCGACCGACGTCTTAGAGTGCGTCGGTTGAAGGAAGCACAGGCGAAACAGGCCGAGATGTCGTGGTCTGGGCCTAGGCAAGGTAGGCAGTAAGAGTGGAAATCCTTATGAGGTATTTGTTTCCCACAAGTTAAGCAATTATTAATTTTATCTGACATCGGCTGAGGCAAGAAAGAGTCCCCAACGGGGTACTTAGCTTTTGAAGTCTTCGGTTTAGCTGAATTACAGGAGCTGGCCGACCGGCACTTGCGAACTGCTTCTGCTTCGGGCACCACGCGGCAAGAAAGACTGAGGAAGATGGCGCTGGCTGACGCTTTTATACCCCAAGCGCTCTGATGTCGGGGAAGGGGCGACATCAGCCGATGCCAGACCCAGACTTTGGAATCCGGCCGACCGAAGGGCTGCCTGGGGCAGGACAACCCATATGTGATGACTGCAGATGCATCCTTGAAGGACATCACCCTCAGAAGCCAATGCCTGCTCAGCGGCTCTGGACCCATCTGAGGGATTAGTTTCCGTAGGCCCAATACCTTGAATTTCCGGAGGCCTAGTTGTCTCCACGTAGGAATCGGAGGCGGCTTGTGGCTCTGAGGTAGCGGATGTCAGGGGCTGCGAAAGCGCCTCACTGAGACCCGGCGACTGGCCTAGTAGAGGTTTTGTCATCGGTTTAAGACCTCGGATGCCTGTCTTTATCCTTGTCTTTGCGTTTTTTCGGAATTGCAGTCGTCGGTTGATCAGACGGCATAGTATAATTGAACCTTCGGCCAAAGTACTGTAAAGCACAATCAAAACGTCTTTTTATAGTGCATTTGTTAAATCTAGCACAAAACCGACAACTAGTGACGTCGTGATCAGGGCCTAGGCATGGAATACAGTAAGAGTGGAAGTCCTTATGAGGTATTTGCTTCCCACAAGAAATACAATTATTAACTTTTTCTGACATCGGTCTGAGGCAAGAAAAAGTTTCAACGGGTACTTAGCTTTACTGAAGACTTCGGATCTGAAATTCGACTTCGAAAATCTCAGGAGTCGGCCGACCGGCACTTGCGAACTGCTTCTGCTTCGGACACCACGCGGCAAGAATGACTGAAGAAAATGGCATTGGATGCATCTTATATACCCCTGGCGCACTGACGTTAGGGAAGAAGTGACAGCAACCAACGCCGGACCAAGACTTTGGAACTCTGGCCGACTACGGGACCGCCTGATGGCAGGATAACCCAAGTGTAATGACTGCAGCAGTGTAACACGATGAACATCAGGTGGAACAGCAAGGGGTCTGTGCTCAGGAAGAAGCAGGAAGTCCCTGAGCCTTTTCTTAGACTCAGAATAATCTTTGCTCTCCCAGTGGAAATGCTCCCTCATAGTATGCAGTGTTTCCCCAAAAGAATAGTCCTCAGGAGGAGAGGCTGAAGGAATGGATTCTTCAGCATCAGAATCCTCATAGGGAAGCATGGCATAATCCTGTTCAGAAGAGGATTCAGAGGAAATAGATACCTGATCAGAAGAATCATACTCTGTCTCTTGCCTAGGCCTCTTATCCGGAGGGGGATGGGAGCACCTGATCACAGTAATTAGGTCTTCGGCCATTTTGAGCGTCTGTTTTTAGGCATGGAAATCTGAATAGGAGAATGTTGTACTTGCGTCTGTCTTTAGTGCTTTAGTCTTTGTAGCTGAAGATGGCTTAACATATACTTGTGTAGGTCTGAAGACACCCACAGAAGAAGATGCCTGCTCAGCGGGATTGATTTCAGAGTGTACAATACCTTGAGTATCCGGAGGCCCAGTCGGCTCCACGTGGAAGTCGGTAGCGGGTGCCAGGGGCTGCGAAAGTGCCTCACTGAGAACTGGCGACTGGCCTAGAAGAGGCTTCGTCGTCGGTTTTGCACCTCAGATGCCTATCCTTGTCCTTGCGTTTTTTGTAAACTCCGGTTGTCGGCTGTTCTGCCGGTATTATATAATTAAATCGTCGGCCAAAGTAATGAAATGCAAAATCGAACCGACGCTTGATAATACGTTGGTTGAATCTAGCACAAAACTGACAGCTAGCAACATTGTGATCAGGGCCTAGGCAAGGAATACAGTAAGAGTGAAAATCCTTATGAGGTATTTGCTTCCCACAAGAAATACAATTGTTAACTTTTTCTGACATCGGTCTGGAGCAAGAAAAAAAGTTTCCCCAATGGGGTACTTAGCTTTAATGAAGACTTTGGTTCTGGAATTCAGATTTGAAAAACTCAGGAGTCGGCCGACCGACACTTGCGAACTGCTTTTGCTTCAGGTACCGCGCGGCAAGTAAGACTGAAGAAAATGGCATTGGCTGCATCTTTTATACCCCTGGCGCACTGACATCAAGAAAGAGGCGACAGCAACTGATGCCGGACCTAGACTGTGGAAGTCTGGCCAACTGCGGGTAGCCTGCCACAGGATAACCCAACAGTAATGACTGCAACAGTGAAACACTATGAACATCCTTGGCATATCTGCTCTGCAGGAACATGCTCTACTGCCCTCATAGAGAGCAGGGAAAGGACTTGCTTTTTCACCTCTGCCCACTGGTTTGGAGGTAGATCTGGGAACCCTTTTGGGGGTTGGAAGTGTGTGGAAATAAAATTTGTATTCCTGGGACACTATGTTGAGGACCCAGCGGTCATTGGCAATGGTGGACCAGGTGCTTGCATGAAAGGAGAGTTTTCCCCCTAGGGGTAAGTGTAGGTGGGCAGAGAGAAGGGGTGGGGGAGGAGAGTCATTGGGAGTTCTTACCAGGAGGGGGTGGCTTAGAACTCCTTGGTTTTGAAGTTGAGAAATTCCACTGTTTTGATCTCTGCATTCCCCGTGGCTGATGTCTGGGGGGGGGGGGGTCTGCATCCCCAGGGTCTGGGCTGAAATGACTTGGTGGGAGCAGGAAAGGGCCAGTGCTTGGAGGGGCAATGCCTGCTGAACCCTAGTGGCTGTACCTGTAGGACATTCTTAACTGTCTGCATAGATTTAGCTTTTTCTTCCATCTTTTTTAAGACCTCATCTGCCTTAGTGCCAAATAAGTTGTCTTTGTGCAAGGGTGCATCCAATAATTTAGATTTAACATGGTCTAGTAAGGGCTGATCCTTAAGCCATGCATGTCTTCTAAGTACAGAACCAGTGACTGCTGCCCTGCAAGAAGCTTCTAGGGCATCAAAACCACAGTGTAAGGTAGGCTTAGTCACTTGACTTGCAGAATGCATTAACTCTTGTAACTCTTTAGATTCTGCACTATGTTTGAGGAGTTCCATGGTATTTTGCTGAAATTTTAGCATACGGAACTGGCAATTTAGTGCTCTGATAGCAAGAATAGCAGAGGTGTATACTTTTTACCCCATTTGTCTAATGCTCGGGAATCCCTATCCGATGGGGTGGGATTCTTAGCAGAGGTTGCTTTAATTCTTTTGGCCCTTGAGAAATTACCTCAGGGTCAGCAGTAGGGTTTTTGAAAAGAAATTTATGAGAGTCACGGACTCTGTAATACCTGTCAGTTTTTCTGGGTGCAGGAGGGGAGGTGTCAGGAGTCAAACTGGATTCCAGAAAAACATCATCCACAACATCCAGGACTGGGGAAATGGTCAGGGGTCTGTGCTGTGGAAGATCCACGAATTCTCAGAGTCTCTCTTTAGACTGAGGGTAGTCCTGACATTCCCATTGGAAATGCTCCCTTAAGGTATTAAGCGTTTCCCCAAAGGAATAGTCCTCAGGTGGACAGGCTGAAGGAATGGATTCCTCTGCATCAGAATCCTCATAAGAAGAGAGGTTGCATGTCTTCATATTCAGATGCATCACAGTCAGACTCCTGCCCAGAGAACACTACTGGGGACAGATCTCTCTTCCTTTTGGAAAGGGTAGCTAAGCTTCCCCTGATCAGCATGATAAGGTCTTCCACCATTTTAAGCATTTGAGACTGAGGCAAGGAAGCAGGTGCCTGAGATTGGGTCGTCGGTTTCTTGGGTGTGGTTCGTACCCTGAGCCATAGCAGTTTTTCAAAAAACGGTAGACGCAAAAGAAGTCGTCAGTTTGTGATGAGAATCGGTAGTGCAAAGTACTTCCTCGGAAGCCGGTGCCTGCTCAGCAGCTCCAGACCGATCAGAGGGTGAGACAACCGCAGGATCCTTAGTTTAAGAGTTTTGTGGCATACCAGACTCCGAAAGGGCCTCGGTAGTGGCCTGTAAATCCAGAGAAGCAGGCATCAGGGGCTGCAAAAGTGCCTCACTGAGGACCAGAGAACTGACTACTAGCTTAACGGAAGCGTCGGTAGGTTTGGACCTTTGCAGTGTGTCTTTGTCTTTACCCTTCTGTTTTTTGAAAGATCTGCTGTCAGATAGCTTTCTGAAGACATATTGGAATTGGAGGACTGTAAGCGAAAATATCTAGCTACAATAAGGGCCCAACGATGTACAGTTCTGGCATTAAAGCACAAAAGCGACAGCGAGGGATGTTGTGGTCTGGGCCTAAGCAAGTGACGCAGTAAGAATGAAAGTCTCGGTGTGGCATTTGCTTTCCAGAGGCGAGACAATTGTTAACTTTTTCGGACAAAAGTTAGAGCAAGAAAAAAGGATCCCCAATGGGGTACTTGGCTTTCAGAAGACTTCAGCTTCAATTCAAAAGACAAAACTCAGGTAGTGGCCGACCGGCACTCATGTGAACTGCTTCTGCTTCGGGCTCCTCGGCAAGAAAGACTGGTGTAATGGCGTTGGTTGCCTTACTTTATACTACTGACGACCTGATGTCAGTCCTGAAGCGACAATAACCAATGCAGAAATACTAAGCCTCTGCTACTCGGGCTGGCTGAGGGCTACACTGGCAGGGATAACCCTAATGTGATGAAACATGAACATCATCTACTGAAAAACAGAGAGAAAGAGAAAGAATGACAATACCAGATTCAAAAAGGCCAGCCAGTTATCAAGAAATGATAGTTACATACTCTGATCTATAGTAAATATTACTCTTACCTGCTAATTTACATTTTGTAGCTTGGAAAGGTAGGGAGTAAAACTGGCTACTTAGCTTCCGAAGCTTTTTCTTCTCTATCACTTCACTGAACCCATAGTCAACATAGTACACCTGTAAAGGAGGACAACTTTCAGTCAAAATGAAAATACGCTGTCACATTACATTTGCTGTATAGTAGGAGAAATTAAGCCTTAGTCTGCCCTTTAAATTAACATTCCACTTTCCCTCCACTCCTACCCACCAACCTTAACCTTCCCCCACCATTCTGCTATTCCAGCAAATAGGTCAAAAAAACCTCTCTGCAAAACGTTTTCACTGATCCAGAAAGTAGACAAGCCCTACAATCAAATTCTCAATATACAAACTTAAAGCGAGGGCAAAACTTTGCTGAGCTCAGATCACACTACACTTGGTGAGTACTACCCAAGAAAAGACTCAGAAGCATTTTTGCAATGGGATCAATGCAACTCCACAGTACTTCTTTATTTTATTTATTAATTTTACTTTACATTTGTTGACCGGGCTAATCTTAACTGGATATATGTCCATTTTCAGTAGAGGCTCGGGGGAAAAAAGCTCCAAGTATAGGCAGTGACATGACATACATTGTATGAATGAGTAACATGAAATACAGTACATTATTTAGATTCTACATAAGTAAACTTGTACAGAGTCATTTAGTTAAGGCTAGGCCAAGATCAAATACAGAGAACAAAACAAAAATATATATATATTTTTCTTTTGCCTGTTTTATACACATACAAACTTATGATAATATCTAATACAGTGGATTGGTAGCACTTTTAGAGAAAGCAGACTCATATTGAGTACTAAGAAAGGAAAAAAAACTACTAGTTAGAGGTTAGCTTACTAGTTAACACAGGTAGGTGTCAGAACAAAAGAGCAGAGAAGTATAGGGAGATCAAGATGGGGAATGAGATCTTAGGGTTAGAGCAGGGGCATAGCCAGTGGGTTTTAAGATATTCTTTAAGATATTTTTTTGAAAAGCAGTGTGGAAGAAAGAGTTGAGAGTTCATCTGGAAGCTGGTTCCAGGCTTTTCCCACTGTGTTAGTGAATAGCGAGTCCACAGCCTTGTTGGCAACACAAATGCTAATGCTGCCTAAGCTCACTATCTTAAGTATTTACATGGTACTTGCAAAAACACAAAAAAATAAAATGCTTATTGGTTTAATCTGTTTGTGTTTAAGTCGATAAAATTATTTTGTTCTAGAAGCAGATGAATTTAGAAATCTGTTTTAAGTATTACAGTTGAATGCAGACAACTGTTTTCCTAAACATAGCGGCCAAGTATAGAACACTTAGGTATACAGTCCTGAAAGTAGTGAGATTTGTAAAAAGGCAATCATATTACTGTTCTGTGGCATAAAGTCCTGCCACTGTAATCATGTATCACTCTGTTGGACTTAAATTACTTCAGTTAGTGGACTAGTAAAGCTAAACACAGAGATAAACTACCCTGTCTACAGAATGGGATTTACTCTTATTATAGCTGGCATGCATGGACTACCCCCCTTAGATGCAAGAGGAATACAACTGTTTTAACATTCAACTACTGTATTAGTTTTATGTACAGAACTGTGTCCCTTATGATGTGTCATTACTTGGTCAAAACTGATCTCCCATTTTAAAAGTACAGTAAAGTCGTAACAGAAAATAAAAACATAATCCTAACTTAAAATGTACTTTCCCACATAGGAAAGGAAGTTAAAACATTAAAAATAGTATGTGGAATATTTTTTCCTCAAAGGGATCTTATCTGCAATAGAAAGTACAGTTGTGTACCTACCATAAATGTAGATGTTCGAGTGTATTCACTGTTGCAGTCATTACTCTTGGGTTATCCTGCTGGCAGGCTACCCTCAGTCGGCCAGAATTTCAAAGTCTAGGTCCAGTGTCAGCTGCTGTCGCCTCTTCCCTGACGTCAGTGCACCAGGGGTATAAATGATGCAGCTGACGCCATTTTCTTCAGTTTTTCTTGACCCAGATGTCAGGTGCCCCCAAATTGGTAGGCACAAAAATAACATCTCCTTTATCTACAAGCAAATGCACCAAATAGGTTGTATAGGATAGAGAAGTGCAGGTAAGTCCCAGCAAAGAGAAGGGGGATGGTGGGTGGGTAACCTGGACTGCAACAGTGAATACATTCGAACATCTACATTTATGATAGGTACACAACTGTACTATGTTTATCGTGTTTCACTGCTGCAGTCATTACTCTTGGGTTGAATGCCAAAGCTGAGGAGGGGTGGCTGGGCTAAATAGGATTAGGACAGGCTATGAGGCCCTGCAGAACTGCAGTGGCAAAGCCTGCTCTGGACTTAAAGAGGTAAGTGGTAGTGCTTTGTGAAAGTGTGCATGAACTCCAAGTTACAGCCTCTAAGATATCTTTGGTTGGTACTCCTCTGAGGAAGGCTGCTGAAGTGGCTGCTGCTCTGGTGGAATGAGGCCTAATGCTCTTAGGCACTGATTTGCCATGTTGAAAATAGCAGAAACGGATGCAATGGCCTATCCATTTAGAAATAGTCTGTTTTGAGATGGCGTTTACTTGTGATCCTGCAGCATATGACACAAAGTTGCTCAGTCTTTCTGAAAGCTTTAGTTCTGTCCAAGTAGAAGCGTAAAGTACAGTTTTGTACCTACCATAAATGTAGATGTCCGACAGATATGCAACTGCAGTCATAACATATGGGTTGTCCTGCCTCAGGCAGCCCTCGGTCGGCCGAATTCCAAAGTCTGGGTCCGGCGTTGGCTGGTGTTGCCTCCTCTCCGATGTCACAGCGGCTGGAGTATAAAGGCATCGGCCGACGCCATCTTCTTCAGTGTTTCTTGCCCAAGATGTCAGGTGCCCACTTTGGAAGGCTAAATTTTGTAAATGGATAAAAAATAATCCAAAGCATGCACAACAGTAATAAACAGATACACCATAGGAGATACCCCCAGCTGAAGGGAAGAGGGGTAGTGACCCAAAAAGAAGGATAAAGAGGGGTAGGAGGGTGGGTAAATCCGACTGCAGTTGCATATCTATCGGACATCTACATTTATGGTAGGTACAAAACTGTACTATGTCCTTCAAGAATGCAACTGCAGTCATAACATATGGGTTGAATACCACAGCCAAGCTGGGGGTGGAAGGAACTATGATAAGGATGGTGTAGCTATAATCCCCTGCAGGACTGCCGAAGCAAAACCTGCTCGGGATCTGGAGTATAATGGTAGGTGGTAGTGCTTGGTAAATGTATGCACGGAGCTCCATGTAGCAGCCTCTAAAATGTCCTTTGTTGCCACTCCTCTTAGGAAAGCTGTGGAAGTGCCTATAGCTCTGGTGGAGTGTGGCCTAATATTGGCTGGCACACCTTTTCCATGAAAAGAATAGCAAAATCTGATGCAATGTCCAATCCATTTGGAAATTGTTTGTTTGGAGATTGCCTTTCCCTGTACTCCAGCAGCATAAGCTACAAACAGCTGGTCAGACTTTCTGGTGGTCTTAGTTCTGTCCAAGTAGTAGCGTAGTTGTCTGTGCATGTCCAAAGTATGCAGTAGTTTTTCCCCCCTATTTTGAGGATTGGGGAAGAATGTAGGCAGATGAATTGCTTGATTTAGAGACACCCTGGAAATAACTTTTGGCATGAATGTAGGATTTGTTCTTAGGGAGACTCTGTCTTGATGAAAAATGAGGAAGGGGGGCACTGCCATGAGTGCCTGTATCTCCGAAACTCTTCTTGCAGAAGTGACTGCCAATAAGAAGGCAGTCTTCCATGAAAGGAATTGCATTTCTGAGGATGCTGCTGGCTCAAAGGGAGGAAGAGTTAGTTTTTCCAACACGTAGTTGAGGTCCCATGCAGGTACTGGTTGTTTTCTGGGAGGTTTGATATTCTTTATCCCTCTTAAAAACTGTCTTAGCAGAGGATGCGAAAACACTGGAGGGTCACAGTTGTATTTTGCTGAGATTGCTGAGGCATGAATCTTTATTGAGGAGTATGAGAGCCCAGTATGAAACAGCTCTGCCAAGTATTCCGATATCTGAGGAATACTCAGTAGTTCTGTGTCCTGACCCTTTTTGGCATTCCAGATGCTGAATCTTTTCCACTTGGCTGAATAGGTTTTTCTGGTGGAAGGTCTGCGTGCTTCCAGCAAGATCTCGAACAGATTTGGAAAGAGAGCTAGGTGTTGAAGTTATGGATGTCTCCAGGCTGTCAGATGCAATGTTTTCAGGTCTTGATGTACAGTCCTGTAATTGTGTTGCGTTAGGAGCAGGGGCCATAGGGTCAGAGGCCATGGTTTGGTCCGAGTTATGGTCAATAGCAGAGGGTACCAATGTTGCCTCGGCCAGACTGGCGCTATCAAGATGCCTGTTGGTTGTTCTGCCTTTATTTTCAGTATCACCTTGGTCAGCAAAGGCAGAGGGGGGAATGCATAAATTTTTTAGAGAATTCCAGCTGAAGGAAAGGGCATCCGTCTTCCAAGCTAGAGGGTGATGAGTCCTTGTGCAGAACTTTTCCAGGTGATGATTTAGGTGGGAAGCAAAAAGATATACATCCGGTATTCCCCATGTCCTTGTCAGTTGAGAGAAATGTGAGGGTGCAACATCCATTCGTGTGGATCCATGAAGTTTCTGCTCAGATTGTCCGCCAGTACATTGTCCTTCCCTGGTACAATTGTAAGTGTATCTTCAGGCTCAGGGATTTTTCCCAGAGAAGCATTGTTAGTCTGCAGAGGGGATACGAATGCGTGCCTCCCTGCTTGTTTATGTTCCACATGACAGTGGTGTTGTCTGTCCTTATTAGCAAATGTCCTTCTTGTAGTGATTTTTCGAAAGTCTCGATGGCATGTATCAATGCCAACATCTCCTTTTGGTTTATGTGCAGATGTCTTTCCTTTGGCGTCCATAGGCCTTGAATGCATCTGCCCCCTCCATGTGCGCCCCCCATCCATGGTCTGAGGCATCTGTTGTGATCATTTGGCCTGCTTGAGGTCTGTTGAAAGACATGCCTTTGTTTAGTTGACTGGCTTGAGCCCACCATAGAAATTCCTTCTGCAGGCATGGAATAAGTGGGATTATGTCCTCTAGGCTGTTGCTGTGTTGAGACCATAAGTTTTTTAAATACCATTGCAGCTTTCTCATATGAAGTCTTGCCAAAGGTATCAGAAGAATACAAGATGACATGAAACCCAGGGCCTGCAGGATTTTTCTTGCAGTCAGCTGGGAAAGCCTTGCTAGGCCTTTGAAGTACTCTGGTAAATGCTGCTGTTTTTCCTCTGTGAGGTAGGCCATTTGTGTTTCCGTGTCCAGTGTGGCTCCTAGGAATGTAAGCTGTTGGGATGGTAGTAACTTTGACTTTTGAATGTTGACTGTGCATCCCAAGGCCTGCAGTAGATGCATGACATAGTCCAAATGCCCTTTTAAGGTTTGTTTGTTGTCTGCTTGTATGAGACAGTCGTCCAAGTAGGGGTATATTTGAATCCCCTGCTGTCTGCAGTGTGCCACTACTGATGCCAGGCATTTCGTGAACACTCTGGGCGCAGTAGACAAGCCAAACGGCAATGCTGAGAATTGATAATGCTCTGTTCCTGCAAGAAATCTGAGGTATCTTCTGCAGCTTTGTCTGATTGGGACATGCAGGTATGCCTCCTTGAGGTCCAGAGTGACCAGCCAAGACCCCTTGCCCAGCATGGGAAGAAGCTTCTGTAACGTCAGCATTTTGAACTTTGGCACAATAAGAAAGGTGTTTAGATTTGACAAGTCCAGTATGGGTCTCCATTTGTTTTCTTTTCTTGGAACAAGGAACAGTCTTGAATAAAATCCCTGGCCTTGCTCCTGAGGAGGAACCCTTTCTATTGCTTTTATACTTAATAACTTGGAAACTTGAGAGAGTGCCTCTGCCCTTTGATGATGTGGCAGGTTTGGCATGCCTTGTCTTATTGGTAATGTGTGGAAGTGGAATCTGTAGCCCTTGTTTATCAAATCCAGAATCCAATTGTCTTTGGTCAAGATATGCCAGTTTTGTGAGAATAAGCCTAATTTTCCGCCCAAAGGTGCTTCTCTTTGAGCCTCTGTAGGCGGTATGAAAGTGAAGTCATTGTGATTGTCCCTGTGGTGCAGCTGAACTGTCTGCGCCACTTCTTTGGTTTGGAGGTTGCCATTGGCGGCCCCTGTAAGATCCTCGGTGTTGTCCCCTACCCCTGGCTCATCTGCTTTTTCCCCTTTGAAACTTGTCAGAGCCGGGGAAGGACCAATTCTTTGAGGGCCAGTTTCTGCTGAATCTGGGTGGCTGAACCTGCAGGAAATCCTTTTCTGTCTGTACTGACTTTGCTTTTTCCTCTATGGATTTCAACACATCTTGTGCAGTAGCACCAAAAAGCTTTTGTTTCTCCAAAGGTGCATCCAGTAACTTTACTTTAACATGGTCAGGCAAAGACTGATCCTTCAACCAAGCATGTCTACGTATTACAGCCCCAGTCATAGCTGCCCTACATGAAGCTTCCATTGCATCATAACCACACTACAGGAAAATGGTTATTAACCTGCTGAGTGCTATGTATATGATCCTGCAGTGCCTTTTTATCAATAGGCTCAGAAGAGGCTACCTTTTTTGTGTAAATCATCCAGGAGAAAATCTTGGTACTGAAACATTTGAAAAAGGCAGTTAAGAGACCTCATGGCTAGGGTAGTGGAGGTGTACACTTTTTTACCCCATCTCTCCAGGGACCTAGCTTCTCTGTCAGCTGGCAGTGGGTTTTTGGCAGAGGAGGAAGCCACTCCCTTGGGGCCCTGTGAAATAGTTTCTAGATCCACAGAGTGGGCTTTAAAAAGGTGCTTGTGAGTGTCAGGGACCCTATAATATCTGTCCGGCTTGACAGGAGCAGGGGGAAGAGAGTCAGGGTTGGCACTGGAGTCAGAGAATACATCATCCAAAACATCCATAACTGGAGGGATAGCCAGAGGTCTGTGCTGGGGGAGCTTGAGGAAAGTACGAAGCCTTTTCCTGGAGACAGAGAATTCCTGACCCTGCCATTGAAAATGTTCTCTCATGGAATGCAGAACTTCCCCAAATGAGAAATCCTCTGGAGGGGAGGCTGAGGGAATAGATTCCTCAGCATCAGAGTCCTCGTAGGCCTGGAAGGGTTCTTCTTGAGTGCCAGAGAGCTCAGAATCCCCAGAGGCTTCATCCGAGGAGAGGTCGTCCACCTGCTCAGTTCTAGGCCTTTTCTCTGCAGGTGGCTGAGAACCCCTGTCCGGATGAGGCTGAGACCCCCTGATAAGGGAAATAAGATCTGCAGCCAGAGACATGATTTGCTTATCAGAGGAAGGGGCCTGGGCAGGCTTAGGATGGGCCTTGGCCTGACTGGCGGCCTTAGCACGTGCAAAGGCCTTGATGGACATGGAAACAGGAGGCCTAGCAGCCCCACGTGCAAGCGTTACCTTGTCCACCGGAATGGTGTCGGGTAGATCCAGAACTTCGGTTTCCGGAGGAAAATCAACAACCGGCACCGGAGAGGTCTCAGAGACCGAAGGTCGTGTTATAGCTGTGTCGTCGGCCTGGAGCGGTAGATTCACCACTTCTGAAGAAGCCGGAGCGCTAGTAGAGGGTTTAGGAGAAACATCGGTAGTGGACGCGGGCCGAGGATGTCGGTCCCGGTCCTTGCGTTTTTTTAGCAGATTGCCGAAGAAGTCCTCGGTGAATTCTGCCCGGCGCCTGAGAGTGCACTTATTAAAGCAGGCACAGGCAGCACAGGCCGAGACGTCGTGGTCTGGGCCCAGGCAGGGAAGGCAGAGAGAATGGAAGTCCTTATGAGGTATTTGTTTACCACAAGACAAACAATTATTAACTTTCTCAATTTGTTCTGACATCGGCTGAGGCAAGAATAAATGTTCCCCAACGGGGTACTTAGCTTTTAGATGATTTCGGTACTGAAAACACAGGAGCTGACTGACCGGCACTTGCGAACTGCTTCTGCTTCGGGCACTGCGCGGCAAGAAAGACTGAAGATGGCGTCGGCCGATGCCTTTATACTCCAGCCGCTGTGACGTCGGAGAGGAGGCGACACCAGCCGACGCCGGATCCAGACTTTGGAATTCGGCTGACCGAGGGCTGCCTGAGGCAGGACAACCCATATGTTATGACTGCAGTTGCATTCTTGAAGGACATCTGCCTGTGTATGTCCAAAGAATGCAGAATTTTCTCACCCTTGTTCTGTGGATTTGGATAAAAAGGTAGGCGAGTGAATGGTTTGGTTGAGGGCCACACTGGATACCACCTTAGGCATGAATGTAGGGTTTGTCCTCCGAGAAAACCTGTCTGGATGAAAAATTATAAAAGGTTCCACAGCCATGAGTGCTTGTAACTCTGAGACTCGCCTTGCAGAGGTTATTGCTAGGAGTAGAGCTGTTTTCCAGGATAAGAATTTTATATCTGCTGTTGAAGCTGGCTCGAAAGGAGGCAGTGTGAGTTTCTCCAAAATATAATTGAGGTCCCAGGCTGGAATTGGTGCTCTCCTTGGAGGCCTAATGTTTTTGGCCCCTCTGAGGTACTGCCTTATTAAAGGATGAGAAAAGATAGGTGGTTCCATATTGTAATGGGATGAAATGGCAGAGGCATGAAGCTTAATAGATGAGAAAGAAAGGCCTTTGTTCAGCATTTCAGTTAAGTATTGTAAAATCTGAGGGATATTTGGTACACACGTGTCAATGCCTTGTTCCAAGCACAGAATCTCTTCCATTTTTCTGCATAAGATTTTCTGGTACTGGGCCTCCTGGCCTCCAAGATAACATCTATAAAGTACAGTTTTGTACCTACCATAAATGTAGATGTTCGAGTGTATTCATTGCTGCAGTCATTACGTTTGGGTTATCCTGCAGTCAGGCGGACCCGCAATCGGCCAGAGTTCCAAAGTCTTGGTCCGGCATCGGTTACTGTCACTTCTTACCTGACGTCAGTGCGCCAGGGGTATATAAGATGCAGCCGACACCATTTTCTTCAGTTTTTCTTGCCCCAGATGTCAGGTGCCCCCAAATAGGTAGGCAATACATATCGCTAATAAAACATACATAAAAAGTAAAACCAAAACAGTCAGTTACCAGCAAATACACCACACAGGTAGTATAGGGTATAAAGGTATAGCTAAGTACCAGCTAAGAAAGAGGGGATGGAGGGAGGGTAACCTGGACTGCAGCAGTGAATACACTCGAACATCTACATTTATGGTAGGTACAAAAAGTACAGTTTTGTCCCTACCATAAATGTAGATGTTCGAGTGTTCACACTGTTGCAGTCATTACACTTGGGTTATCCTGCCGTCAGGCGGTCCTCCCGCAGTCGGCCAGAGTTCCAAAGTCTTGGTCCAGCGTCAGTTGCTGTCGCTTCTTCCCTGACATCAGTGCGCCAGGAGTATATAAGATGCATCTGACGCCATTTTCTTCAGTTTTTCTTGCCCCAGATGTCAGGTGTCCCCAAGTAGGTAGACAATACATATTGCTAATAAAACATATATATAAAATAAAAACAATACCTTCAGTTACAAGCAAATACACCACAAAGGTTGTATAGGATAGAAACGTATAGATAAGTCTAGCTAGGACAGAGGGGATGGAGGGAGGGTAACCTGGACTGCAGCAGTGTGAACACTCGAACATCTACATTTATGGTAGGTACAAAACTGTACTATGCTCATCGTGTTACACTGCTGCAGTCATTACACTTGGGTAGAATCCCAAAGCTAAGGTTGGGTGTCTAGTCTATAAAGAGTTAGGATTGGCTATGAGGCCCTGCAGAACTGCAGTGGCAAATCCTGCTCTGGATTTAGAGTAAAGAGGCAGATGGTAATGCTTGGAAAAGGTGTGCACTGAACTCCAAGTTGCAGCCTCCAAAATTTCTTTGGTAGGTACTCCTCTGAGAAAGGCTGTTGAAGTGGCTGTTGCCCTGGTGGAATGTGGCCTGATGTTATTAGGGACTGATTTTCCATGGTGTGTGTAGCAGTAACGAATACTGTGCCCTATCCATTTGGATATAGTCTTCTTTGAGATAGCCTTGCCCTGTGATCCTGCAGCATATGCTACGAACAGTTGCTCAGTTTTCCTGAAAGCTTTTGTTTTGTCCAAGTAGAAGCGTAGCTGCCTGTGCATGTCCAAAGAGTGCAGAAGTTTCTCCCCTTTATTCTGTGGGTTTGGATAAAAAGTTGGCAAATGGATGGTTTGGTTAAGAGCCACACTAGATACCACCTTTGGCATAAAGGTACGATTTGTCCTTAAAGAAACCCTGCCCTGATGAAAAATTATAAAAGGTTCAACTGCCACTAATGCCTGTAGCTCTGAGACTCTTCATGCTGAAGTTACTGCCAGGAGCAGAGCTGTTTTCCATGATAAAAATTTTAGATCGGCTGTATTGGCTGGCTCAAAAGGTGGCAGGGTTAGTTTTTCCAAAACAAAATTGAGGTCCCAAGTTGGTGTTGGTGTTCTCCGAGGCGGTCTTATGTTTTTAGCCCCTCTGAGGTACTGCTTTATCAAGGGATGAGAGAATAAAGGAGGATCCATGTTGTAATGTGCAGAAAAGGCAGAAGCGTGGATCTTAATTTTTTTTTTTTTTTTTGACTGCAACTGTTTGAACTGGTAAACTAACTCATTTAGTAATAATAGGAAGCTGTAGAGTTATAGTTTTTTGTCTTTTACGAACTTTCTTACAAACACTATGTTTTTCTTTATTGTATTCTGTGTGGAGCTTTTCTCCCCGGGCCTCTACTGAAAATGGAAATATCTCCAGCTAGACTAGCCCGGTCAACAAATGTAAAATAATAAATAAAACAAATTAATTGATGAGAAGGATAGGCCTTTGTCCAGCATCTCAGTTAAGTATTGTAAAATCTGAGGAATGTTTGGGACAAGAGGGTCTAGGCTTTGAACCTGGTTCCAGGTGCAGAATCTCTTCCATTTTTCTGAGTAAGATTTCCTGGTGCTAGGCCTCGAAAATGACATCCAAAACAGCTTTAGACAGGTGTTGCCTGTTTGACTAATGAAGTTGCCATGCAGCCAGGTTTAGGGTTTTGAGCGGACCGTGCAGGACCTGATAGTTTTGTTGAGTCAGAAGGTGTGAAATTTGAGGCAAAATCCATGGTGGGCCTTGATCCAAGTTCTTTAAGATTGGGTACCAGTGCTGGCGTGGCCAGTCTGGAGCAATCAGGATCAACTGTGGTTTTTCTTGTCTGGCTTTTAGGAGTAACTTTGAAAGGAGAGGCAGTCGTGGGAAGGCATAAACTTTTAGGCTTTTCCAGCTGAATGACAGAGCATCCACTTTCCATGCTTGTGTGTGGTAAGTCCTTGTGCAGAATTTTTTTAGTTGGCAATTTAGTGGGGAGGCAAAAAGATCTATGTCTGGGCATCCCCATTTTTGCGTTACCATGCTGAAGATTTGTGGATTCAATTTCCATTCGTGAGGGTCCATGATATTTCTGCTTAGATCGTCTGCCAGAGTATTTTTCTTTCCTGGCAGGAATTGTGCTTGCAGATGAACTTGATAAGTTAGAGCTGCGTCCCACAAGGTCCTGGCTTGCCTGCATAGGGGATAAGAATGAGTGCCCCCTTGTTTGTGGATGTACCACATTACTGTGGTGTTGCCTTGTCTTTAGCAATAATTGTCCTGGATGCAGAAGGTCCTTGAAAGCTGTTAGGGCATTTTGAACAGCCAACATCTCTTTTTGATTGATGTGAAGATGCATTTGGTCTGTGGTCCACTTGCCCTGAATACATTTCCTGCCATGTGTGCTCCCCAGGCGTAATCCGAAGCATCTGTTGTGAGAGTCTGCCTGGCTGTGGGTAGAATTAAAGGCTGACCCTTGTTGAGGTGACATGCCTGTGCCCACCATCAAAATTCCTGTTGTAGGCAGGGAGTTATTAGTATTACTGCTTCTAAACTGTGAGAGTGTTGAGTCCAAACACTTTTTAGGTACCAGTGTAATTTTCCTCATATGCAGTCTGGCATATGGAATTAGTAGTATGCAGGATGCCATGAATCCCAGGGCCTGCAGAATTTTTCTTGCAGGGAGATGGGACTTTTTTGCCAGTATTTGAAAATATTGAGTCAGTTGTCCTTGTTTGTCTCACGTGAGAAGCCATCTGGGCCGTTGTATTAAAGCTAGCACCAAGGAATATTATCTGTTGTGAGGGCACTAGTTTTGACTTCTTTTTGTTTACTGTGTACCCTAGAGAAATTGGCAACCTTTATACAAACGCCAGATGCTTTAGAAAAATATCCTTTGTCTCTGCTTGAATGAGGCAGTCGTCCAGGTATGGATATATTTGAATTCTCTTTTGTCTGCAAAATGCAGTTACTGGTGCCAGGCACTTTGTAAAGACCCTGGGTGCAGTAGACAAGCCAAAGGGCAGTGCAGAGAATTGGTAGTGCATTGTACCAGCTTTGAATCTGAGGTATCTTCTGCAATTTTGTCCGATAGGGACATGCAGGTATGCCTCTTTGAGGTCCAGAGTAACAAGCCAAGCCTTCTTGCCCAGCATGGGAAGAAGCTGCTGTAGTGTCAACATTTTGAAGTTCGGAACATCCAGGTAAGTAATTAGAGTTGAAAGGTCTAGTATGGGTCTCCAGGCTTTGTCCTTTCTGGGGACCAGGAAGAGTCTTGAGTAAAATCCTTGCCCCTGCTGTGGTACTTTTTGAATAGCTCTCATGTCCATGAGGGCTGAAATTTGTTTTTGTGCCTCTGCCCATTGATTTTGTGGCAGGTTTGGCATTCCTTTTAGCCTTGGTAAAGTGTGAAAGTGGAACCTGTAACCTTGAGACAATATTCAGAACCAATTTGTCTTAGGTGATTGTTTGCCAATTTTGAGAAAAAAGTGCTAGTTTTCCCCCTAAGGGGGCTGCTAAAAGGAAAGTGCTTGGCGTACGAAGGGGGAAGTCATTGGGACTGTTTCCTGTAAGGTTGAGACTTGTCCTCACCTCTTTTTGGGGTTGAGGTACTCCACTGTTGTTGCCTGTTAGAGCCTTGGGGTTGAGATCTGCCTCTTGGGCGTCTGTATTTGCACCTCTGTGGCCTGACACTGGAAAGGACCAATTCTTTGTAGGCCAATTTCTGCTGAAGCGAGGTGGCTGTACCTGTAAGAAATCTTTGACTGTTTGCATAGATTTAGCTTTATCCTCCATTTTCTTTAACACCTCTTCTGCCTTAACACCAAACAAGGTATCATGCTGTAAAGGGGCATCCAATAATTTTGCCTTAACATGATCAGGTAAACTCTGTTCTTTTAGCCAAGCATGTCTTCGAATCACAGAACCTGTAACTGCGGCTCTACAAGAGGCCTTTAAAGAATCAAAATCACATTGCAGAGTATGTTTTCCCACCTGTTCAACTGCATGCAATAAATCCTGTATTTCTTTATAGTCAGGAGCTTCTGAGCTTGCAAGCATTTTCTGTTTTAACTGAGCCATTAAATACTGTTTGTACTTAAGCATGTGAAACTGGCAATTTAAAGCCCTTACTGCTAAATTTGCAGAAGTGTAAACTTTCTTCCCCCATCTATCCAATGCTCTAGAATCTCTGTCAGAGGGGACTGGATTTTTGCAATGGAAGCCTTAACCCCTTTGGGACCCTGGGAAACAGCTTCTGGATCAGCAGAAGGGTTTTTATAAAGAAACTTGAGAGTCAATACCTAACTGGCTTGGCTGGTGCAGGGGGCAAAGAATCAGGAGAAGCTGGATTCAGAGAAGACATCATTCCACAATATCTAACACAGGTGGAATAGCCAGGGGCCTGTGCTGAGGCAGTAAAAGGAAGTCCCTGAACCTTTTCTTGGATTCTGAATAATCCTGACTTTCCCAATGGAAATGCTCCCTCATGGTATGTAAGGTTTCCCCAAAAGAATAGTCTTCAGGAGGAGAGGCTGAAGGGATAGATTCTTCAGCATCAGAGTCCTCATAGGGGGGAGAGTGTATACCTGGTCTGAAGAGGAATCAGAGGAAATGGAAACCTGATCAGAGGAATCATAGTCTGTATCCTGCCTAGGCCTTTTCTCAGGAGGGGGATGGGAACCCCTGATTAGAGTAATGAGGTCTTCAGCCATTTTAAGCATGTTTCTTAGGCATGGAGGACTGTCCAGGTGAATGCTGTACTTGCTTCTTTGTCTTTAATAAGTTGTGAAGGTCTAAAAACACCCTCAAAAGCCGATGCCTGCTCAGCGGCTCCAGACCCATCTGAGGGATTAGTTTCCATAGGCCCAATACCTTGAGTTTCCAGAGGCCTAGCTGTCTCCACGTGGGAGTCGGAGGTGGCCTGTGGCTCTGAGGTAGCGGGTGTCAGGGGCTGTGTAAGTGCCTCACTGAGAACCGGCGAACCAGCGACTGGTCTAGAAGAGGCTTCGTCGTTGGCTTTGGATGCCTGTCTTTATCCTTGTCTTTGCGTTTTTTTCAGAATTGCGGTCATCGGTTGATTCGACAGCATAGTATAATTGAACCTTCGGCCAAAGTAGTGCAAAGCAAAATCAAAACGTCGTTTTATAGTGCGTTTGTTAAATCTAGCACAAAACCAACAACTAGTGACGTCGTGATCAGGGCATAGGAATGGAATGCAGTAAGAGTGGAAGTCCTTATGAGGTATTTGCTTCCCACAAGAAATACAATTATTAACTTTTTCTGACATCGGTCTGAGGCAAGAAAGAAGTTTCCCCAACGGGGTACTTAGCTTTATTGAAGACTTCGGATCTGAAATTCGACTTCGAAAATCTCAGGAGTTGGCCAACCGGCACTTGTGAATTGCTTTTGCTTCGGGCACCTCTCGGCAAGAAAGACTAAAGAAAATAGTGTTGGATGCATCTTATATACCCCTGGCGCACTGACGTCCGTGAAGAAGCGACAGCAACTGACGCCGGACCAAGATTTTGGAACTCTGGCTGACTGCGGGACCGCCTGATGGCAGGCTAACCCAAGTGTAGTGACTGCAGCAGTGTAACACGAACATCTGTACTATGTTCATCGTGTTTCACTGCTGCAGTCATTACACTTGGGTTGAATCCCAAAGCTGAGGTAGGGTGGCTGGTTCTATAGAGGATTAGGGGTGGCTATGAGGCCCTGCAGCACTGCAGTGGCAAAGCCAGCTCTGAATTTAGAATAAAGTTGCAGCTTCCAGGATATCTTTAGTAGGTACTCCTCTAAAGTAGGCAGTTGACGTGGCTGTTGCCCTGGTGGAATGTGGCCTAATGTTGCTAGGTACAGTTTTCCTATGCTGTGTGTAGCATAAGCGGATACAGTGTCCTAGCCACTTTGAAATGGTTCTGCTTTGAAATAGCCTAAACCTGTGATGCTGCAGCATATGCAACAAACAATTGCTCAGTTTTTCTGAAAGTTTTTGTTTTGTCCAAGTAGAAACATAGCTGTATGTGTATGGCCAAAGAATGCAGAAGTCTCTCCCCTTTATTCTGGCGATTTGGGTAAAAAGTTGGCAAGTGAATAGTTTGGTTAAGAGCCACACTGGAGACCACCTTTGGCATAAATGAAGGGTTTGTTCTTAAAGAAACTGTCTTGGTGAAAAATGATGAAAGGCTCCACTGCCATTAGTGCCTGTAACTCTGACACTCTTCATGCTGAGGTTATTGCCAGAAGCAGAGCAGTTTTCCATGACACATTTTAATTCTGCTGAATTGGCTGGCTCAAAAGGAGGTAAAGTTAGTTTTTCCAAGACAAAATTGAGGTCCCAAGTTGGTGTTGGTTCTCTCAGGGGCGGTCTTATGTTTTTAGCCCCTCTGAGGTACTGTTTTAGCAATGGATAAGAGAAAATAGGAGGATCTGTGTTGTAATGAGCCAAGATGGCAGAGGCGTGTATCTTAATGGATGAAAAGGATAGGCCTTTGTCCAGCATCTCAGTTAAGTATTGTAATATCGGAGGAATATTTGGGACAAGAGGGTCAAAGCTTTGAGCCTGGTTCCAGGCACAGAATCTCTTCCACTTTTCTGAATAGGATTTCCTGGTGCTAGGCCTCCTGGCCTCCAAAATGACATCCATAACAGCTTTAGAGAGAGGTTGTCGGCTGGTCCAACGGCATTATATAATTCTTTGGCCAAAGTAATGAAATGCAAAATCAAACAGATGCTTAATAGTGCGTTGGTTAAATCTAGCCAAAACCGACAGCTAGCAATGTTGTGATCAGGGCCTAGGGCAAGGAATACAGTAAGAGTGAAAATCCTTATGAGGTATTTACTTCCCAGAAGAAATACAACTGTTAACTTTTTCTGACATCGGTCTGGAGCAAGAAAAAAGTTTCCCCAACGGGGTACTTAGCTTTAAAGACTTCGGTTCTGAAATTCGGATTTGAAAATCTCAGGAGTCGGCCGACCAGCACTTGCGAACTGCTTTTGCTTCGGGCACCGCGCGGCAAGAAAAACTGAAGAAAATGGCGTTGGCTGCATCTTTTATACCCCTGGCGCACTGACGTCTGGGAAGAGGCGACAGGAACCGACGCCGGACCGTGACTTTGGAATTCTGGCCGACTGAGGGAAGCCTGCCAGCAGAATAACCCAAAAGTAATGACTGCAACAGTGAAACACGAACATCTGTGCGACACCCTGACTGTAACATGTCCAATTGCTGTATACTTGTCATGTCCTATTTGTAAGCCATGCAGCCATCCATCTTATAGGTTCATAGGTTCATACTAGGCTATCTGCCCGAGGGCATTTACAAGCCTAGCCCATAGTTTTGTGGCTTACGCCACCCCTTTAGTATGGGGAACTATACCCATTATTTTGCTGTGCCTCTGTCGAGCAGTGACACTGAGGTAATCCCTGGGGTATATCTGCGATCTCCCATCCATTGGTCAAGATTTCTCTTGAACAAGGCCAGCGAGGTGCTCTGCCTCACATATACCGGGATTTTATTCCACAGCATAGGGAGTCTTTGGGTGATGAATCTATCCCTCCAGCACGTCCTATTAATAGCCGTGTCGAGGTTTAAGTCTCCCGCCCTTGTGGCTCTGATGGATCTAGATTTTTTGAGGTGAAGCATATTCATCAAATCTGGGTTTGACATGGCCTTGTATGTTAGGCAAAGGTCACCTCTGAGCAAGCGGTAAGCGACTGAATAGAGCTGGAGTTCTTTCAGTCGGGCAGCATAGGACAGATGTTTGAGACCGGCACTTGCGAACTGCTTTTGCTTAAAGAGTACTTAAAGAGTAAACCAATACCTACTAGTTGTCATTTACTGATCAGTGTTTTGCATATAACTCTTAAATGCTGAAGTTAAATCTATATAAGTTATAGCACAGTTTTTCATTCACAGCTGCTACTATATTGTTATAGCACACCATGTTACATGGGGTAATACATCTATTTTAAACATATGTGTGTATATGATTCTGGGTATGTCTCCAATCTTGAGGAATCTCCCAATATTTATATGGCCTAGTAAATAGATATAAGGGTACTATAAAGTTCTTGCTGAAGTGTTCTCAGGTCATTACTTATTCAGTCTCCTCCCAGTGCCTTGCCTCGATCCAGTTTGCATAGTTCTTTTTCAATACAATCCATTTTGATTCCAGTATCTGAGTTTACCTGGATATCAATAGAACAATTTATCAATCCCTTTGTGGAGTCAAACTATTTTAAGATTTTGTAAATATATCTGTAACATGTTGTGTCAAGAGAATAAATTTTAGAATCTACACACAGTTTATCAATTTGCCTTTACTCCTTTCCACATCTTATGTACCTGGCTCCTGATACACAAGTACAGATAAGTTGATTAATCCAATGAGTGACACAAAATTGGTGGCGCAATCCCCCTGGCCAAAGCAGCATAGGAATCGGGTGTTCCTGGAGAATAGGAATGTGAAAGTATGTGCGCTTCAAAAAAAAAAATTGTGGCGACTCTGGGTTTAAAGTGTTACCATTTTTGAATTTTAAAACTAACAAGAATTTTGAAACTAGCCGAACAGGTCTCCAGGTTCTCTCTTTTTTGGGGACTAGGAAGACATGCAAGTAAATTTTGTGTGTGCTTCTCCCGGAGGCACTGGTTATGTAGGACCATAATGCAACACATTCCCTATAAAAAAGGTGGAATCCATTCCCTATGTTGTTTCAGAGGGATTTGAATGCTCAGAGAGTGAAAATTTCCAAATCTGAGGGGAGTAAACCCTTTTATATACACTGTAGTACCAATTTGTCTGGAGTCTTCTTCCCATGAAGGAAGGGGTGGGGGTGGATTTTAGGGGTAGACAGGGGTGGTGCTGAACACAGTCACACAGTTGCTACCTGGGAGGGACTGGGTTCTTTGATCCCCCAAGTCTGGAATGCTGGACAATATGCCGAAATGGCCAATACTTACTAGGACAGTTAATACTGTATGTAATCTTTTACCCCCTCTGCCTTAGCTTTGTTTGCAGTGACTCAAGGTATCTGAGAACATGTAACTGGCTGAGGGGAAAGATGAAATCTGTATCACCGGACATCTCCGTTTATTTTAAAGTTATCTCGCTATGTTAAACCCATTTAACATAGAGAAACAGTAAAAGCAACGGAGATCTTGCTTTCTCCATTGCTTTTGGCCACAGCTCTGATGTACTCGTGAGGCATGCGCAGTACATCAGAACTGCCGGATACCAGACAGCTGCGAAGGGGAGCAAAGAGGATATATATGCCATTATTTAAGAAAAGTAATTATTTCTTTTCTTAAATAATGTCATAGTATAATAGCAATAACCCACTTCTGGGTGTGGGTAATGCAGGATTTACCCACGGTTGTCTTTGTTTGGTCCCGAGGGCGAAGCCCTCGGGACCAAACCATGCCAACCGTGGATAAATCCCGCATTACCCACACCCAGGCATGGGTTATTGCTATAATAAACAAAAGGCATCAATGTCCTGAGGTTAGATGGTAAAAGGCATCCTCTGGCTAGGGGATGGCGACGGACTCCGGTATTCATGCTGATTGCAGGTGTCTGCACATAAAAGTCTCAAAAACGCTGAGAGAAGAAAGGAGCCACTTTTGAGACTTTACGTATTTTTCCTCTGTTTATTTTTCTGCATAGCCGCCTATTTTGAGTATTTTCTGGCTTGTTAAATTTGATTTCTGCATTAGTAACTGTATTTAGAGCACAACCTAGAGCTGTTTACTGAATTTCCTGTTTGCACTTATTTTTAAAATCGTTTTTTCTCAAAACTTGCATTTTATCTGTCTTTGGCCTAGCACTTTTGTGTGGGGTCATTTACTGCACTGTTATAACTTGTTGATACTTGTTAACCTCTGCTATCTCTGAAAAAAACAAAAAAACAAAAAAAATCTTGCTTTTTTCCCACTTTTCTGAGATTTAAAAAAGTTCAGTTACAGGCTTGCTGTTCTTGAACTGTTTGTAAGTTTCTGTGAGGCCATTTTTTACTTGGGCTAAAGGAAAGTCTCTCTGTTGATCAGTGGTAGTGAAAAACATTGAGCAGCCTGCCTGCCCCTGTGGGAGTGGTTACTGACTTGAAACTGTAGTTTTATTGGTCATTCTGGGTCAATTCCAAAACTCCATCTTCCTCTCTTAAAACCCTCTTTTGCGCGGTTTTGCGCGTTTTTGAGCAAAGCGCAACAGTGGGCAGTGCCACCTAATTGGGTTTAAACTATTCCTGGCTCCACAAAGTCTGTTCTTCACTTTTTCCCTTAGAACTGCTCTATCTCTTAATTTATACACCATATTCTCATTCTAAGGCCCTTCACTGGTCCAATTAAGTAATCCTACAAGTTAGCATTATTAAACCATAAGCACTACTTACTCTTATACTCTCTACAATTACCCTGTCCTCTATTGGACCGTCTTAAATTCAGTTTCCCTATTACTCTAGCATGTCCAAAGGTCAGTCAATGGTTTCCTCTCCAGTCCAGCTGGTGAATCAGGGAATTTTGAGGCAATGTTACAACTGTCTCATGTACACGGACAACCCTCTCCTCCTCCAAACAGGTTCAAATATATGTGAGAGATGCAACTATTTAGCCAAACTGGAGGCTGAGCTCTCTCATCTCAAAACTGGTGTAACCAGTCAGGAGGAGAAGGTAACCTCACACAACACAATTCCAGTATCACATAGTCACACCACATCAGCGAACCAAACACATAAATACACAAAAACATACTCGGAGGCTCTAAATAAAAATCTACCTAAGCAACAGAGACCTCCAAAGCAGACATCCAAGCAAACACTACCTCAAAACAAAACACACACAACACATAACCCACAAAGTCAGTGTGCCAAGCAGCCACAGCCCTTAAGGCTGAATAACACACCTGATACTCTTGTTATAGGTGACTCTATTGTCAAGACACACTGACATCCCGCTCACCAGGCTGAATAAAGAGAAGGTCACAGTGAGCTGCCTGTCAGGTGCTAGGATCCGACACATAATGCAAGCACTCAGGTCACTCCAAAGCAAATACAAATATGACTCAGCCATTGTACATGCTGGTGTGAATGACCTGACACGTACCTCCCTGGACTACATGAAGAGAGACATAGAGGAGCTCTCTGATCATGTAGCCCAGGCTGGTATGACCCTGACCTTGAGCAGCATCTTACCCTCACCTAGAATGATGCCACAGTACAAAGACAAAATGATCAATTTTAACAATTGGCTAAAAGTTTGCTGTCATTCAAAGGGGATCCAGTGTCTGTCAGCCTGGGATGACATGCTCGACAAGCCACGTTGTTTCGCTAGGGACGGCTTGCACCTGTCACCACTGGGCTTTCGGATATTGGCAAAGGCTCTTGCCACCCCCATAGTGCCTTTTTTAGGCAAGGCTCAAAAGTCAAACCCACCCCCATAGACAGCACAAGGAACAAGAAACTAAGGGTAATGCTGCTAAACGCCAGAAGTCTTAACCTCAAGATGCACGCACTCGAAGCTCTCCTCAGTATGGAGAACATCGATATCTGTGCAGTGACAGAAACCTGGTTCAAGGCTCCAGAGAGCACCCCAGCACTACCAGGCTATACCTCATGTCATGCTTTTCGGCTCCAAAACCCGGACCGAACCACAAAGGATGGGGAGTTTCCATATTTATCAAGGATATCCACACCTCCAGGTTAGTGGCATTGCACGAAGTATCGGAGACCATCCATGTGCAACTAACAGTGGACAAGACTGCTTTTCAGTTTATAGCATCCTACAGACCACCCTCTCAAAGTCAGGAATCCCATTCGGCTTTCCTGAAAACATTGGAGAACATGAAGATCTCTCCGAACACCATTATATTGGGCGACTTCAACTACCCAAACATTGACTGGAAGCACTACTCAAGCCCCAGCACCTTAGCCCAAAGATTCCTGGAAATTATAAACTCAAATGCTATTGAACAACTAGTCACCACTCCCACAAGAGGGGACAACATACTAGACCTGATCATTACCAACATGGGGACTCTATGCTCCACACCAGAAGTATATCCCTCATTGGTAAGATCAGACCATAAATTAATTTCACTGGATGTCCACATCCCGACCCCACCCCCAGCCAAGAAAACCACAGTGAAAAACTTCTCAAAAGCGAACTTCTCACTTCTCAAAACCGAAGTGGAATACTTCAAGGCCCCAGGGCCAGTGGAAACTACAGCCCAAACTGCAGAATCCTATATAAATGCATTCTACGGACATCTCCAGGAATGCATGGATCATGCTATCCCAAACAAAACCAAGACCCAATCATCCAAAGGCAGGCGTCCAGTCTGGTGGACCCCTGCCATAAATAAACTGTACAACAGAAGGAGGAAGCTACTACATGATAGAGCAAAATCCCTAATAGGGAAGGCATCTCTGATCAGTACTAGCAAAAATTACGATCCTCATAAAATCCTCCAAGGCCAGCTTCGAGAGAAAAATTGCACAGGACACCAAAGACAATCATAAGGCTTTTTCACTTATGTTAGAAACCTGGGATGCAACTCCCAGACTTGTTCTGAGTTGATTCTAAACGACAAAAAATACACTGAACCCACAGACATCGCCAATATCCTAGCAGACAGGTTCAGTGCAAACTCCCCCCCCCCCCCAAAAAAGCAAGAATCTATCCCGGCAGAGGGCTGCCTCCCAAACATCTCAGATGCTCAGGTGAAGGCTGCCCTCTCCAAAGCAAAAAACACTGCTTCCATGGGACCAGATGGCATCCCAGGTTGCGTCCTACATGAACTACAAGAGGAACTAATCCCTCAAATAAAACAGCTATACAGTCTCAGCCTCACTACAGGATATGTGCCCACAGAATGGCGTACAGCAATAGTGGTCCCACTCCACAAAGATGGAGCCTCTACGGACCCTGGAAACTATCGCCCCATAAGCCTGACTAGCTTAGTCTGCAAGGCTATGGAGAGGATCATCATGGAGCTCATAAACAAAGACATTGGGGACCTACAGACACTAGATCCTACCCAGTTCGGCTTTGTCAAGGGCAGATCCTGCCTTTTGAACCTGGTTGACTTCTTTGAAACAGTCACCAAAGCCATAGATGAAGGGAAGGTAGTCCACACAGCCTATCTGGACCTTGCAAAGGCATTTGACACAATACCCCACTTGGGCATCATAGATAAGCTATCCAGCTTAAATATAAACCCCTATATCACAAGATGGGTTGCAAACTGGCTCAAAGACAGAACCCACAGAGTGAGAGTTGCTGGAGCCATATCAGACTCAAAACCAGTCACAAGTGGCATCCCACAGGGTTCTGTCCTGGGACCACTCTTGTTCGGTATATACTTTTCCGAGGTACAGGCAAACGTGGGCGGACAATGGCTCACCAAGTTCGCAGACGACTGCAAACTGGGCGCCATAATCAACTCTCCAGCTGACACAAACATCCTTCAAAAAGGTCTTACAGAGACAGATAACTGGTGCCAGCGCCATGGTTTAAAGCTAAATGCCAAAAAATGTATAGTCATACCCTTTGGCAAAAACAATGTGCCCACAAATTACCACATAGGCGGAAACCCATTAAGTAGAAAGTTATTAGGGACCTGGGGACCCAAGTTGATAGCAATCTCTCCTTTGACAACCACATTGCCAAAGTGGTTAGAAAGACCTTCTACATAGCCCACCTCATCACGAAGGGTTTCACATCTAGATCAAGAGAGGTAATCGTGCCCCTTTATTCATCCCTCATCAGGCCCATCATAGAATAAAATGCCCCTTTTGGGATGTACCTTACCCGACACCTGCAGCAATTAGAAAGACCCCAAAAGTATCTCACCAAGAGGATCAAGGGTCTCAAACTGATGCCATATGCTGCTCGGTTAAAAAAACTCCAGCTCTACTCAGTTGCATACCGCCTACTTTGAGGCGATCTATCCTGACATACAAAGCTATGTCAAATCCAGAATTAATGGACATGCTCCACCTCAGTAAATCTAAATCCCTTAGAGCCACACGCTCGAGGGACTTGAACCTCAGCACAGAAATAAATAGAACTTGCTGGAGGGACAGGTTCATAACCCAGAGGCTCACTTCGCTCTGGAATAGAATTCCAGTTCATGGGAGGCAGAGCACCTCAGTGAATCTCTTCAAGAAGAATCTCGATAAGTGGATGGGGGATCGTAGGTTTGTGGGATTACTCCCGTGTCACTATTAGACAGAGGCACAGTAAACTAAACCTTAAAAAGGGCACAGTATACTCAAATCAAGGGGTGGCGTAAGCCATACAGAATTAGGCTAGGCTTATAATTGCCCCAGGGCAGATAGCCTAGTATGAACCTATGAACCTATGGCTTTTTATTGCAACATTGACTATGAGCATCCACCAATGTCATAGCTGTAAAGGGGCTGCTAGAAGGACCTTAACTGCTCACACTGATCTTTTTCATTACTATCGGGATCAAGAGAATTGGAGGGAGGAGCCATAGAGAAAGGCCCCTTTCACAAGCAGTGCTAAATATATTCAAAATCCATTCTTTTCTGTATAAGGGTCTACAACAAAGCTTCTCCTGTTGATAATTTCTGTACGACACAACAGGTCCACCTGCAGCAGCGATCCCCATATTATAACATTTACTGTCAAGACGAGCAACACAATGTGCTGCGTTCATCCACGGTAGGAATACTTGCCCAGCAATGCTTTCAACAGGTGCGAACACAAGTCCAAGAGGTGGCCTGACAAAGTCCATGGGTAGAAAATTATTAACATACAGTCACCCTTTTGCAGATAACGCTAAGATTGTGACTTTCATGAAGTCCTAATACAACAACGGAAAAGAGATGGAGCTAGGTGGTACCAAGCTGTAGTCCAATGTTCTTAATCATGAACACAGACTAGGAGTTAAGCCAACTTGAAGTTATAATTTAAAATTTAAACACTGAAAAGATAACACTGAAAAATGATTCCATGTTGAATGTCATGTAAACAAATTAATAACCGATTAACATTGGATTCTGACAACGCCTCCAAAAGGAATGATGCATTGGTATATAAAGTCACCCTGTCGCTATGAAAAATCAAGTATGGGGGGGTTTGAAGATAATGCTTGGATCTCAGAAAGTCTTCTGGCTGAAGTAATGGCTACTAAGAAAACTGCCTTCCATGAAAGAAATTTAAGGTCACAGGTTGCTGCAGGCTCAAATGGGGGTTGAGTAATGTACCGCAGCACTAAATGTTAGTCTCAAGGAGGAGCAGGATCTTTAAAAGAGAGGCCTTAAGAGTAGTACGCCTCTTAAAAATGCTTTGCTTAATTTATGAGATGCTACTGACGAGCCATTTATCCCAACATGGAAATGTGATATTGCTGCTAACTGGACTAAGAACTAGCTCCCTTCATCAAACAGATGACACAAAAAAATCCAATACATTATTGCACGGGAGCTGTAAAAGGTTCAGTATTATTTTATTGAGCCAAAAAAACTAATATTTTCCAGTTGCTGTAGTATAGTTTCCAGGTGGAAGGTTTATGGGTAGACATCAAAATATGAAGGACATGAGAACAGAGCACCGTTTGTCTGGTAATCAATGGAATTGGATAAGCCAGAAAGTCAGCCTAAGGTCTGCCAAATTTCGGTGCATCATGTCTGCTGGATGAGACAGACGTTCAGCAACTTGATCCAAAAACCAAGGTGGCTGAAACAGGTAAGGCCAAAGAAAGGAAAACCAAACCTCAAAAGGCCAATACAGAGCAATGAGGATGACTGCTCTCCAACCTGGAAGCTTTCTGAAGGAATTTGGGAATTAAAGGAATAGGCAGATATGGATACAGAAGACCGGGGGGGGGGGTTTGGGGCAACTGTGAAGTAGAGCATCCCTTGGAGATTCCCTCACTAGGGGTATTAGGGCAAAGTTGCTGCTGCATTTGTTGTCTGGGGGGAAGCGAAGAGATTGCAGCAAGGCTGGCCCCACTGACGGAAGATCTTTCAACAATTTTATTGCTGAGGGACCATTCACGGGGTAGAAGAATGCAACTGCTCAATTTGTCTGCTATCATTTTGGATTTCTATGGAATGTTAAGTGAAAGCAGTTCATAGGTTCATAGGTTAGTACTAAGCTAACTGCCCTTGCGAGCCATTTTAAACCTAGTCAATTATCCCTTGTGAGACTCAAACCCTGCACCTTGTGTTTGTAAGGCAAACACCTTAACCATTAGGCCACCCTCCTGGAAGAGATCACCCACTGCCACACCCTGAGAGCTTCTCCATACAATGGGTAGGATTTGTTTCCTGTTTGTTGATGTACCAGACCACTGACTTGATGTCCATTTGTATTGCAGTGTTTAAGGGGACAGCATTTTGGAATGTCAGCAAAGCTAACAGCACTGCTCTCATCTCCAAGACATTTACATGCAGTTTGGCCTCCTCATGAGACCAGGTTATTTGGTCGGTCTTTCCCAGATCCTAAAGTACAGTTGTGTACCCATATCATAAATATAGATGTTCGAGTATATTCACTGTTGCAGTCATTACATTTGGGTTATCTGCTTGCAGTAGCCCTTAGTCGGCCTAATTAATAAAGTCTTGGTTTCTGTGTCGGTTGCTGTCTCATCTTCCATGACGTCAGGTAGTCAGGGGTATAAAGCATGCAGCTGACGCCATTACATCAGTTTTTCTTGGCCCAGATGTCAGGTGCCCCATAATGGGAAGCAATTATATATACATAAGGTTAAACCTCCAACAAAAAAAGCAAATACACCAAAAAGCTTTAAACATACTAAGTAAGAATAGAGGTATAGCCAATAGAAGTCAGGGGGCTGGAGGGAGGGTAACAGACTGCAACAGTGGATACACTCTAACATCTACATTTATGTTAAGTGTACACAACTGTACTATGTTCTTGGTCTTTCACTGTTGCAGTCATCACATTTGGGTAGATTCCCAAAGCTAAGGATGGGAGGAGGTAATTAGATAGCATTAGGACCAGCTATAAAACCATGCAAGATTGCAGTGGCAAAGCCAGCTCTGGATTTAGCGAAAATTGGCAAATGGTAATGCCTGGTGAAGGTATGTAGAGAACTCCAGGTAGCAGCTTCTAGGATGTCCCTGGTATGGACACCTCTGAGAAAGACTGTAGAGGTAGATGCAGCCCTGGTTGAATGTGGTCTAATTCCCTGTGGGGTAGGTTTTCAATGGTGCTTATAGCAGAAATTAATGCAATGGCCTATCCATTTAGAAATGGTTTGCTTTGAAATGGCCTTCCCATCTGCCCCTGCAGCAAATGCAACCAGCAGTTTTTCAGATTTCAGGAGAGGTTTAGTCCTGTCCAAATAAAATTAAGTTGTCTGTGCGCATAAGAGTGCAGTATTCGTTCCCCTTTGTTCTGTGTATTAGAAAAGAAGGTTGTCAGATGAAGGGCCACACTGGATACCATCTTGGGCATGAAGGAGGGATTGGTCCTGAGGGACACCCTGTCCGCATGAAAAATGGTGACAGGCTCCACTGCCATGAGGGCCTGTAATTCAGACAACATTCTTGCTGAAGTGATGGCTGAAAGGAAGGCTGTTTTCCAAGAAAGGAACTTCAACTCTGCATTTGCAGCTGGCTCAAAAGGAGGTAGAGTGAGTTTTTCCAATACCAAGTTATGGTCCCAGACTGGAATAGGGGCTCTCCTGGGTAGTCTTAAGTTTTTGGCCCCTCTGAGGAACTGTTTCAGCAGTGGATGAGAGAAGAGGGGTATTTCTGTGTTGTAATGAGCTGAGAAGGCTGAGGTGTGAATTTTGATGGAGGAAAAGGAGAGGCCCTTGGTGAAGCATCTCAGTTAAGTATTGAAGAATCTGAGGTAAATTGGGCATTGCTGTGCCCATCCCCTGAGCCTGGTTCCAGGAATAGGATCTTTTCCATTTTTCAGCATAGGATTTTCTAGTACTAGACCTCCTTGCCTCCAGAATGACATCCAGCACTTGCTTACTGAGGGACGGTGGGTGCAGAATCGGCCCTCCTGCTGGATCAGCAGTGCAGGGGTCCAAAGCAGGTGCCATGGTGCCAGCAGTGACACATTGTTTAGAAGGAGGCACCAGTGTTGGCATGGCCAGTGTGGTGCAATCAGTATAGTCCTTGGTTTTTCCTGTTAGATCATTATTAGTACCTTGGATAGGAGAGGCAAGAAGGGGAAAGGCATAAACTGATTTTTTCAGTTGAAGAACAGGGCATCCACTTTTCAAGTTCGTTTGTGGGGAGTCCTTGTGCAGAATTTTTCCAATTGATAGTTCTGGGGGGAATGCAAAAAGGTCTATATCTGGGCTAATATCTCTGGTTCCAGTTTCCACTTGTGTGGGTCCACAAGATTTTTGCTTAGGTCGTCTGCCAGGGTGTTTAGCTTAACTGGCAAGAATTGAGCCTATATGTGCACTTGGTAGCTCAGGGCTGTGTTCCACAGAGCCATGGCTAGTCTGCAGAGAGGGTACGAGTGGATTCCCCCCTGCTTGTTTACGTACCACGTAACAGTGGTGTTTTCCATCTTTACCATTAATTGTCCTGGATGGATGTGGTCCTTGAAGGCTATCACAGCATTCTGTACAGCTAACATTTCTTTTTGATTGATGTGCAGTTGCATTTGATTTGGGTTCCATTGTCATGAATGCACTACCCTGCCAAGTGAGCCCCCCATGCATAGTCTAATGCATCTGTTGTTAGGGTTTGGGTGGCAGGGGGTGGTGTGAAAGGTAGTCCCTTGCTTTGGTAGCAGGTCTCTGCCCACCAAAGGAACTCTAGGCGCAGGCAAGTTATGACAGGAATCATTGTTTCTAGATCCTGAAAATGTTAACATCATAGGCTTTTTAGATACCACTGCAGTTTCCTCATATGCAGTCTTGCATATGGAATTAGAAGAATGCAGGAGGCCTTGAACCCCAAAGCTTGCAGTATTTGTCTTGCAGATAGCAGGGTATTTGTGGCCCCTTGTTTGAAGTAGGTTGTCAAATGAATTGGTTTCTCTGGCATGAGGTAAGCCATTTGGGAAGATGCATTCAAGCTTGCTCCCAGGAATATTATTTGTTGACAGGGTACCAGGTGTGATTTCTTTTCTTTTATGGTGTACCCCAGCCACGTTAGAACCCTTTGTACAAAGGCCAGATGACTCAAAAGTATGTCCTGGCTTCATGCCTGAATTAGACAATCGTCCAGGTATGGGTATATTTGAATATTTATTTGACAGCAAAATGCAATAAAGTACAGTTTTGTACCTACCATAAATGTAGATGTTCTGAGTGTTAGCATCTGCAGTCATCACACTTGGGTTATCCTGTCGTCAGGCAGCCCTTCAGTCGGCCCGATTCCAAAGTCTCGGTCCGCTTCGCTGATGTCGCACTTCACCTGGCGTCATCTCTGTTGGTCAGGTATAAAAGATCAGCCAACGCCATTTTCTTCAGTGTTTCTTGCCCCAGATGCCAGAAGCCCTATAAGAAGGCAAAAATTTTGGATAGATGCCAATGTTTCCATAAGATAGAGGTAAACACAAAATAAGCATGTATGTACATAAGCAAACAAATAGACCATGTACAAACCCCACTAGCTAGCTATTAGAAGGGTAAACACCCTAGGTACCAAAGGGGAAGGAGGGAGGGTAATTGACTGCAGATGCTATCCACTCGGACATCTACATTTATGGTAGGTACAAAACTGTACTATGTCCTTCATGGATGCATCTGCAGTCATAACAAGTGGGTAGAATACCAAAGCCAACTAGGGAGGAGGATAAAAGTAGATTATGGTGCTAGTAGGATCCCTGCAGAACAGCAGTGGCAAACCCTGCTCTGGATCTGGAATATAGAGGTAAATTATAATGCTTGGCAAATGTATGCACTGAGGTCCAAGTAGCAGCTTCAATAATATCCTTGGTAGCCACTCCTCTGAGGAAGGCTGTGATGTGGCTGTAGCCCTGGTGGAATGAGGTCTTATGTTCTGTGGAATTGGTTTTCCATGGAAGGAGTAACAGAAACTGATACAATTTCCTATCCATTTGGAGATTGTCTGTTTTGAAATAGCTTTTCCTTCCCTTCCTGTTGCATAGGATACAAAGAGTTGGTCAGTCTTTCTGAAAATTTTTGTTCTGTCCAAGTAGTAGCGTAGCTGTCTATGTACATCCAAGGTATGCAGTATTCTTTCCCCTTTGTTCTGTGGGTTGGGAAAGAAGGTAGGTAAATGGATTGCTTGGTTTAAAGACACACTGGATAACACCTTAGGCATAAATGTAGGATTAGTCCTCATGGACACTCTATCTTGGTGGAAGATTAGAAAGGGTTGCACTGCCATTAAGGCCTGTAGTTCTGAAACCCTCCTTGCTGAAGTAATTGCCAGTAGGAAAGCAGTTTTCCATGACAGGTGTTGTAGGTCTGCTGTTGCTGCTGGTTCAAAGGGTAGTGTAAGTTTTTCTAGCACAAAGTTCAAGTCCCAAGCTGGCAATGGTGGTTTCCTTGGAGGTTTTACATTCTTGATTCCTCTGAGGAACTGCCTGAGCAAAGGATGTGAAAAACAGGTGGATCAAAGCTGTATTCTGCTGAAATAGCTGATGCATGAATCTTGATGGAGGAAAGGACAGGCCTGAATGAAGTATCTCAGTTAGATATTGCAGAATGTTAGGAATATCTATGTTTGATACAAGAGAATTTTCCTCTTTCAGAACTCCAAATGACAAACCTTTTCCATTTCCCAGCATAATTCCTTCTAGTTGAAGGCCTCCTGGCTTCAAGAATAATGTCTTTAACTCTTTGTGAAAGTTGACTGTATTGTTGCTATGTGATGTTCCATGCAGTCAGATTTAAAGTCTTGATCTGGCTGTGTAGCTGAAGTTGTTCTGAGTTAGCATCAAAGGCATCAGGAATTTGAGGTAAAATCCATGGTGGGTCTCGAGACATGCTCCTCAGCAGTGGGTACCAATGCTGTCTTGGCCAGTTTGGAGCTATCAGTATCATTTGTGGCCTCTCTGATTTTTAGTAGTACTTTGTGTATCAAGGCAGTGGAGGTGGAATGCATATGCTGTTAGGCCTTTCCAGCTGAAGGAGAGAGTCCACTTTCCATGCTAGTGGGTGGAATGTCCTTGTGCAAAATTTTTGAGCTGGTGATTGAAAGGTGATGCAAATAGATCTATCTGAGGCATTCCCCATTTCTTGAGATGGTCTTGAAGATATCCGGTGCAGCTGCCATTCGTGGGCATCCGATGTGGTCCTGCTTAACATATCTGCTAGAGTATTTTCTTTCCTGGCACAAATATTGCCTGTAACTGGATGTTGTAGCTGAGTGCCAGGGTCCACAGCTCCAAAGTCATTCTGCATAGGGGTAGGAATGAGTGCCTCCCTGTTTGTTGATGTACCACATGACTGTGGTGTTGTCTGTCCTTATCATCAAGTGGTCCTCCTTGAGAAATGGTCTGAACTTTTGGATTGCCAGTTTTACTGCCAGCATTTCTTTTAGGTTGATGTGCAGGTGAAGTTGGTCCTGTGTCCACAATTTGCCCTGAATACACTGTCCAGCATGTGTGCCCATCCCTAGGTCTGAAGCATCTGTTGTGATGGTCTGGCTGTGGGCAAGGTGAAAGGCAGGCCTGGGTTTGACTGGCATGCCTGAGCCCACCATAGGAACTCCTGTTTTAAGCATGGTATTAGTGGGATTTCCGTTTCTAGGCTGTGTCTGTGTTGGGACCATAAATTCTTTAGGTACCACTGTAGTTTTCTCATATGTAGTCTGGCAAATGGAACCAAGATTATGCATGATGCCATGAAACCCAAGGCCTGCAGTACCTTTCTTGCTGTTAACTTGTTCAGTTTTGTTAGTGCCAAGAAGTAAAGAGGGAGTTCTTTTGTTTTTCTGTAGTTAGGAATGCCATTTGTCTTACTGTGTCCAATTCCGCTCCCAGGAAAGTATTATGTCTTGGGAGGTATCAGTCTTGACTTTTGTAAATTGACTGTGTATCCCAGTGCTTGAAGCAAGTAAATGACCCTTTGTAAATCTGTTGTCAGCTTGCTTTTGTTGTCTCCTTGTATCAGGCAGTTGTCCAGGTATGGATAAATTTGAATTCCTGTAGTCTGCAATGCGATTACTGATGCCAGGCATTTTGTGAATACTCTGGGCGCAGTAGATAAGCCAAAGGGCAATGCTGAGAATTGATAGTGCTCTGATCCTGCAAGAAATCTGAGGTATCTTCTGCAGATTGGTCTAATGGGGACGTGCAGGTATGCCTCCTTGAGATCTAGAGTTACCAGCCAACACTCCTTGCCCAGCATGGGAAGAAGTTGCTGTAGGGTCAGCATTTTGAATTTTGGGACAATGATGTAAGTATTCAGGGTGGACAGGTCTAGAATTGGTCTCCAACTTTTTCCTTTCTTGGAACTAGGAATAGTCTGGAGTAGAACCCTTTCCTTGCTCTGCTGTTGGCACTTTCTCCACAGCTCTCATGTTTGCTAACTCCATTATTTGTTGTAGAGCCTCTGTCTTTTGATTTGGAGGTAGATTTGGCATTCCTCTTTGTCTGGTAAAGTGTGGAAGTGGAACCGGTAACCTTGATCTATGGTTCGTGAAAATCCACTTTTCCTTTGTTATGTGGTGCCAGTTTTTGAAAATAAGGTTAGCTTTCCGCCTAGAGGAGCTGCTATTTGTTCCTGGTAGGCGGGTTTAGGATTAAGTCACTGTGGCTGTGTTGATGTAGTGGCAGGTGTTGAGTCTGTGCCTCTGTTGTTACCTTGCCACTGTCGGTCCTCTGTAGGCACCTCCTCTGGATTGGTTTCTGCCTCTGGAACGTCTATTCCTGCCCCTTTGAGGTCTTGTGGAGTCAGGAAAGGACCAATTTTGGCAGGCCAGTTCCTGCTAAACCTTGGGGTTGAACCTGCAAGAAATCTTTAACTGTCTGGACTGATTTTGCCTTTTCTTCCATTTTCTTCATAACCTGCTGGGCAGGTGTACCAAACAAACTTGTTTTATCCATAGGAGCATCTAGCAATTTAGATTTAACATGATCCGGTAAAGCTTGCTCCTTTAGCCATGCATGCCTTCTAATTACAGTGCCAGTCATGGCTGATCTAAATGAAGCCTCCAGTGCATCATAGCCACATTTTAAAGAGTGGTTACTAACTTGCTGTATGTTATTTACCATTTCTAATACATATTTCTTATCAAGAGATTCATCAGTGGTTAGCTTTTAGTTAACTGATCAAGCATAAACTCTTGGTATTGTATCATGTGAAACTGACAGTTTAAAGCTCTAGCTGAGAGAGTGGCTGAAGTGTAACTTTTACCCCATCTGTCTAATGACCTTGCTTCCCTTTCAGAAGGAACAGGGTTTTTAGCTATGGTCGCTACTGCCTTGGGACCCTGGGAAATAGTTTCGGGGTCTGCAAGAGGGGCCTTGTAAAGCTGGTGATGAGTATCTGGCACCCTGTAAAATCTGTCTGGTTTGGCAGGGGCTGGGGGTAAGGAATCTGGAGGAGCAGACATCATTGAAAGCATCATCCACCACAGAGAGAACAGGAGGTATAGCTAAGGGCCTGTGCTGTGGAAGGTGCAAAAGGTCCTAAGTCTTTTCCTGGAGTCTGAAAATCCTGTTGCTGCCATTGGAACTGTTCTCATGGCATGCAAGGTTTCCCCAAAGGAGAATTCTTCTGGTGGGGAAGCAGCTGGAATGGATTCTTCAGCATCAGAATCTTCAAAATTGGAGAAAGGAGCCTCTGGCTGGTCAGTTATGTCTGATTCATCAGCAGAATCATCAGAGGACACTGGCTCATGGGGCTCTGCCCTAGGTCTCTTCTCTGGGGCTGAGAGGCCCTGTCTGGGTGAGATTGAGATCCTCTAATTAATGAAATTAAATCTTCTGCCAAAGTAAGCATTTGAGAACTGGAAGAGGGCCTGGTTGAGGGGGTTTAACAGGCACTGTTTTAGTAGTCTTGGCTGCTTTAGCCCTGGCGAAGGCCTTAATGGACATGGCTGCTGGAGGCCTAGCAGCACCACGTGCTGGGGTAGAGACATCCAAGGGAATGGTGTCTGATAAGTCAGTGGTAAGCACCGTAGTGGGTAAAATTTCTGAGGCCGATTCAAGAGTGTTAGCAGGGACCTCAGTTGTAGAGGTAGATTCAGCTGTATTTTGATCAGTTTTCGGTTTCGCCGAAACCGAGACACTCGCGTTTGCTTAACCATGGTTTCGGCCGAAACCGCGGACCGCTGAGTGTCGGTCTTTTCTTTGCGTTTTTGGCAGAATGCGAGTCGGAGGATCCGACGGCATAATGTACGCAAAATCAGAACCGAAAAACTGTTCTGCAAACTCCGACCGGCGTCTAAGCGTCGGTTGAAAGAAGCACAGGACGAACAGGCTGCTACGTGGGCTGGGCCTAAGCAAGGCAGGCAGTAAGAGTGGAAATCTTTATGAGGTATTTGTTTCCCACAGGTTAAACAATTATTAACTTTTTCTGACATCGGCTGAGGCAAGAAAGAGTCCCCAACGGGGTACTTAGCTTTAGAAGTCTTCGAAGTAGTATTCGGTAGAAGTAATCTCTGGATCCGACCGACCGGCACTTGCGAACAGCTTCTGCTTGGACGCCGCAAGAAAGACTGAAGAAAATGGCGTCGGCTGATGCTTTTATACCCGAAGACCAACAGAGATGACGTCGGGTGAAGTGCGACATCAGCCGAAGCCGGACCCGGACTTTGGAATCCGCCGACTGAAGGGCTGCCTGACGACAGGACAACCCAGTTGTTATGACTGCAGATGCATCCATGAAGGACATCTGGAGCTAGGCACTTTGTGAATACTCTGGGTGCAGTAGATAAGCCAAAGGGCAGTGCAGAGAAAGTACAGTTTTGTACCTACCATAAATGTAGATGTTCTGAGTGTTCACACTGCTGCAGTCATCACACTTGGGTTATCTGCCGTCAGGCGGTCCCCGCAGTCGGCCCGAGTTCCAAAGTCTTGGTCTGGCATCGGTTGCTGTCGCTTCTTCCCTGACGTCAGTGCGACAGGGGTATAAAAGACGCAGCCAACGGCATTTTCTTCAGTTTTTCTTGCCCCAGATGTCAGGTGCCCCCAAATAAGAAGGCAATAAATAATCCTAAGTAAATTACATAAGTAGAAAACAATAGCTACAGCTGTAAGCAAACATCTTAGAGACTGTACAAACAGGGAGCTAATGATAAAACCCAGGTAAAAAGAGGGGAAGGTGGGAGGGTAACCTGGACTGCAGCAGTGTAAACACTCGAACATCTACATTTATGGTAGGTACAAAACTGTACTATGTTCATCGTGTTACACTGCTGCAGTCATCAGACTTGGGTTGAATCCAAAAGCTAAGGCTGGGCAGTTGGTACTAAACAGGGTTTGGAGAAGCTAGTAGGCCCTGCAAAACTGCAGTGGCAAAGCCAGCTCTGTTTTTTGAGTATAGAGGTAAGTGGCAGTGCTTGGTGAAGGTGTGCACTGAACTCCAAGCTGCAGCTTCCAAAATATCCTTGGTTGGTACCCCTCTGAGGAAGGCTGCTGATGTTGCTGTAGCCCTGGTGGAATGAGGCCTAATGTTACCAGGTACAGGTTTCCCATGGTGTGTGTAGCAGAAACTGATACAATGTCCTATCCATTTTGAAATGGTCTGTTTTGATATAGGCTTTCCTTGAGATCCTGCAGCATAGGATACAAAGACCTGATCAGATTTTCTGAAAACTTTTGTTTTATCCAAGTAGAAACGTAATTGCCTGTGAATGTCTAAAGAGTGTAGGAGCCTTTCCCCTTTATTCTGGGGGTTTGGATAAAAGGTGGGTAAATGAATGGTTTGGTTTAGAGCCACACTGGATACTACCTTTGGCATAAAGGAAGGGTTAGTTTGTAGAGAGACTCTGTCTTGATGAAAAATGATGAAAGGCTCCACTGCCATTAGGGCATGTAGCTCTGAGACTCTTCATGCTGAAGTTATTGCTAGCAGCAGGGCAGTTTTCCATGATAAAAATTGTAAATCAGCTGAAAAAGCTGGCTCGACGGGCGGTAGTGTAAGTTTTTCCAAAACAAAATTGAGGTCCCAACTTGGTGTTGGTGCTCTTCGGGGCGGTCTTATGTTCTTAGCCCTTCTGAGGTACTGTTTTAATAATGGATGTGAAAAAATAGGAGAATCCGTGTTGTAATGAGCTGAAATAGCTGAAGCGTGGATCTTTAAAGATGAAAAGGAAAGGCCTTTGTGCAACATCTCAGTTAAATATTGCAGAATCTGAGGAATATTTGAGACAAGAGAATTTTGGCCATTAGCCTGGTTCCAGGCGCAGAATCTTTTCCATTTGTCTGAGTAGGTTTTCCTGGTGCTGGGTCTCCTGGCCTCCAGAATGACATCCATAACAGCTGCAGAGAGAAGTGTTGACTGGTTGTTTAGATAATCTGCCATGCAGCCAGATTTAAAGTCTTGATCTGGCTGTGTAGAATCTGATTGTTTTGCTGACTCAGCAGGTGAGGAATTTGAGGTAAAATCCATGGTGGGTCTAGAGCCATTTTCCTTAATATTGGATACGAGTGTTGCCATGGCCAGTCTGGAGCAATGAGTATCATTTGTGGCCTCTCTAATCTGGCGTTTAGCAGCACCTTTGCCCGAAGAGGCAGTGGAGGAAAGGCATGCACTGTTAGTGTTTTCCAACTGAATTGAGTGGGCGTCCACTTTCCAAGCTAGAGTGTGGTATGTCCTTGTGCAAAACTTTCGCAGTTGGCAGTTTTGGGGGGAGGCAAACAGATCTGTCTGGGCTCCCCCATTTTTGAGTTACCATTGTGAATACTTGAGGGTCTAGTTTCCACTCGTGAGGATCCATGATATTTCTGCTTAGTTTGTCTGCCAATGTATTTTTCTTTCCTGGCAGGAATTGTGCTTGAAGTTGAACTTGGTAGGTCAGTGCTGTGTTCCACAAGGTCATTGCTTGCCTGCATAGGGGGTAGGAATGTGTATGTGCTTGTTTATGTACCACATCACTGTGGTGTTGTCCGTCTTTATCAGAAGTTGTCCTGGATGTAGGAGGTCCTTGAAAGCTGTTAGGGCATTTTGTACACCTAGCATCTCTTTTTAATTGATGTGGAGATGCATTTGATCTGCAGACCATTTGCCCTGAATACACTGTCCTGCCATGTGTGCACCCCAGGCGTAATCCGATGCATCTGTTGTCATTTTTAGCCTGGCTGTGGGCAAGGTGAAAGGCTGACCCTTGTTGAGTTGACATGCCTGAACCCACCATAGAAACTCCTGTTGAAGGCAAGGAATTAGTGGTATTATTGTTTCCAAGCTGTGGCTGTGTTGAGTCCATACGCTTTTCAGGTACCATTGTAATTTCCTCATATGAAGTTTGGCATATGGTAGTAGTAGTATGCAAGATGCCATGAATCCCAAGGCCTGCAGAATTTTTCTTGCAGGGAGTTGCGTCTTTTTTTCCATAATTTTGAAGTATTGAGTCAGTTGTCCTTGCTTGTCTGGCGTGAGATAAGCCATCTGGGCCATTGTATTTAAGCTGGCACCCAGGAGTATTATGTCTTGTGAGGGCACTAGTTTTGACTTATTTTCGTTTACTGTGTACCCTAGGCAACTTAGTAGGTTTTTGCAAACGCCAGATGTTTTAAAAGAATGTCCTTGCTGTCTGCTTGAATAAGGCAGTTGTCCAGGTATGGATATATCGGGATTCCTCTGTGTGCAGTATGCAGTTACTGGTGCCAGGCATTTTGTGAAGACCCTGGGCGCAGTAGATAAGCCAAAGGGCAGTGCAGAGAATTGGTAATGGGTTGAACCTGCTATAAATCTGAGGTATCTTCTGCAATTTTGTCTGATAGGGACATGCAGGTATGCCTCCTTGAGGTCCAACGTTACTAGCCAAGCCTTCTTGCCCAGCATGGGAAGAAGTTGCTGTAGTGTGAGCATCCCGAATTTGGGTACTTCCAGGTATGTGTTTAGTATTGAAAGGTCCAGAATGGGTCTCCAGGCTTTGTCCTTTCGGGGCACCAGAAAGATTCTCGAGTAAAATCCTTGTCCTTGCTTCTGTGTAGGAACCTGCTGAATGGCTCTCATGTCCATGAGTGCTGTAATTTGTCTTGAACCTCTGCCCGTTTATTTGATGGCAGGTTTGGAATTCCTTTTATCCTTGGTAAAGTGTGAAAGTGGAACCTGTATCCTTGAGTTACAATATTTAGGACCCATTTGTCTTTTGTGATGATGTGCCAATTGTCTGCAAATAGCCCAAGTTTTCCTCCCAAGGGAGCTGCCAAGAGTGATTTGCTTGGCAGTCTGAGGGGTAAAGTCATTGTGATTGTCTTCTGATAGTTTGAGACCTGTCGCCTCCACCTTCCTGGGTTGTGGAACCTCATTGTCGTGGCTTGTAAGAGCCTTGTGGCTGACCCCTGCCCCTTGGGCGTCTGTATTTGCCCCTCTGAGGTCTGTCAGAAGTTGGAAAGGACCAGTTTTTGGTTGGCCAATTTCTGCTGAAACTAGGGGGTTGGACCTGTAAAAAATCATTGACTGTCTGCATAGATTTTGCCTTATCCTCTATTTTCTTTAAAACCATTTCTGCTTTCACACCAAATAAAACATCCTGCTGTAAGGGTGCATCCAATAACTCTGCTTTAACATGATCAGGTAAAGTTTGTTCTTTTAACCAAGCATGCCTTCGAATGACAGACCCTGTTACAGCTGCTCTGCAAGAAGCTTCCAATGAATCAAATCCACATTGCAAAGTATGTTTTCCCACTTGTTCTGCTGCATGCAACAAATCTTGCATTTCCTTGTAATCAAGGCTGCTCTGTATGAGTGCTCATTTTTTGTTTTAATTGAGACAAATATTGTTGATATTTCAGCATGTGAAACTGGCAATTTAAGGCCCTCATAGCTAGAGTAGCTGAGGTATATACTTTCTTTCCCCATCTGTCTAGTGCTCTAGAATCCCTTTCAGACGGTACAGGATTTTTAGCAAGAGAGGCCTTAACCCCTTTGGGACCCTGGGAAACTGTTTCTGGGTCAGCAACAGGACTTTTATATAGGAATTTATGTGAGTCAGGGACTCTGTAGTACCTGTCTGGTTTGGCTGGTGCAGGAGGTAATGAATCTGGTTTAAGGCTAGATTCTGAATAAACATCATCCACAATGTCTAACACAGGTGGAATAGCAAGGGGTCTGTGCTGGGGTAGTAAGAGGAACTCTTTGTCTTTTCTTAGAATCAGAGTAATCCTGGCCTTCCCAGTGGAAATGTTCCCTCATGGTATGTAAAGTTTCCCCAAAAGAGTAGTCTTCTGGGGGAGATGCTGAAGGAAAAGACTCTTCAGCATCAGAGTCTTCATAAGGGGGAAAAAAAGAGTACTCCTGTTCCTCAGACGAATCTGAGGTAATGGAAACCTGGTCAGAGGAAGCATAGTCCTCCTCCTGTCTAGGCCTTTTGTCAGATGGGGGATGGGAACCCCTAATTAGGGTAATTAAGTCATCGGCTATCTTAAGAATCTGTTTCTTAGGCATGGTGCCTTGCACTGGAGACTGCTGCACAGGCTTCCTTACTTTTAATGGAGTTTTCAGTTTTGCAAAAGATTTAATAGTAAGTGTAGCCGGTCTGAAGACACCTTCAGCAACTGATGGGCTTTCAACTGCACCGGAATCCCCATCAGCCATGGAGTCGGAAGGGCCTAAAGATAAAGGCTCTGGAGGCCCTGCAATCTCCGCTTGGGAGTCGGATGCAGGCTGGAGTTCTAAATCTGCGGTCGTCAGGGACTGTGGAGGCGCCTCACTGAAAACCGGAGAACCGGCGACTGGCCTAGCAGAGACCTCGGTGTATGGTTTGGGTCTCGGCTGCCTATCCTTATCTTTGCGCTTTTTATGCATCCCGGTTGTCGGTTGCTCCGACGGCATAGTATAAATAAATTTTCTACCAAAATAATGTCGGGCGAAATCAAGCTGACGTTTAATAGTTTGTTTGTTAAACCTAGCACAAAACCGACAACCTGTGATGTCGTGGTCTGGGCCTAAGCAAGGGATACAATAAGAATGAAAATCCTTATGAGGTATTTGCTTCCCACAAGAAATGCAATTATTAACTTTTTCTGACATCGGACTAAGGCAAGAAAAGGTTCACCAACGGGGTACTTAGCTTTATTGAAGACTTCGGTCTGAAATTTGATTTGAAAATCTCAGGAGTCGGCCGACCGGCACTTGCGAACTGCTTCTGCTTTGGGCACCGCACGGTAAGAAAGACTGAAGAAAATGGCGTCGGCTGCCTCTTTTATACCACTGTCGCACTGACGTCAGGGAAGAAGTGACAGCAACTGATGCCGGACCAAGACTTTGGAACTCAGGCTGACTGCGGGACCGCCTAACGGTAGATAACCCAAGTGTGATGACTGCAGCAGTGTAACATGATGAACATCTGATAGTGGGTGTAAGCCTGATTTGAAGCGTAGGTAACTTCTGCAAGATTCCCTGAGTGGGATGTGCAGGTATGCTTCTTTTAAATCTAGAGTTGCCAACCAGGCATCTTTGCCTAGCATAGGAAGTAACTGGTGAAGAGTCAGCATCTTGAATTTTGGAATCTCCAAAAAGGTGTTTAGAGTAGACAGGTCCAGGATAGGATGCCATGAATTGTCTTTTCTGGGTACCAGGAAAAGTCTTGAGTAGAAACCTTGTCCCTTTTTCCTCTTCTGGTACAGTCTGAACAGCCTTTAATCTTAAGAGAAAGAGTACTTGATGTTGAGCCTCTGCCCACTGATTTGGGGGTAGATCTGGACAACCATTTGGAGTTGGTAGCGTATGGAAGTGAAATCTGTATCCTTGGGAAACCATGTTTAAAACCCATTTGTCGTGGGTAATGAGTTCCCAGTTTTCTGCTTGCAGAGCAATCTTTCCCCCCTAAAGGAGCAGTCAGTTGAGAAGTGCTTGGAAGTTTTAAAGTTAAGTCATTGAGACAGCTTACCATAGGGGGGAGTCTTACTACTCCCTGATTTGGAAGTGGGAGCCCCCCACTGCTTAGTCCTGTGCATAGCCTGGGACTGAAGCCTGGGTGTTCTGCTAGTTTTGGGTTTGAACTGAGAAGGCCTGGAAGAGGCTGGAAAGGACCAGTTTTTTTGAGGACCAATGCCTACTAAATCTAGGAGGCTGCACTTGTAAGAAATCTAACAGTTTGCATAGATTTAGCTTTTTCCTCCATCTTTTTAAGAAATACTTCTGCTTTGTCACCAAACAGGTGGTCCTGATTTAAGGGAGCATCCAGCAATTTAGTTTTAACATGATCTGGCAAAGATTGCTCCTTAAGCCAAGCATGCCTTCTAAGTACAGACCTGGTGACAGCAGCCCTGCAAGATGCCTCTAGTGAATCAAAACCACATTGCAAAGTATGTTTTCCACCCTGTTCAGCAGAATGCACGAAATCCTGTAAATTTATTTATTTTTTTATTTAACATTTGTTGACCAGGAATGTCCGACTAGGTTCCACAGAGCCTGTTTTCAGCGGAGGCCTGGGGAGAAATGCTCCAGACCCATAAATCCTTACTTTCAGCACAATCAGGGATCATTTTCTGTTCAAGCAATCCAATAATATGCTGCTGATACTTCAACATATGAAACTGGAAATTTAAGGCCCTGATGGCCAAGGTTGCAGAGGTGTATACCCTTCTTACCCCATCTATCCAGGGCCCTGGAGTCTATCAGAGGGGGTAGGATTTTTGGCAGTAGTAGCCTTAATGCCCTCGGGCCCCTGTGAAATGGTCTCAGGGTCCGCAGTAGGATTTTTAAAAAGGAACTTATGAGAATCAGGAACCCTGTAATATCTATCAGGTTTTCTGGGAGCAGGAGGTAAAGAGTCAGGTGCCAAGCTAGATTCTGAAAAGGCATCTTCAACAATGCCCAGCACAGGAGGGATAGCTAAAGGCCTGTGTTGGGGCAAGAGTAAGAAATCTCTAAGCCTCTTTTTAGTATCAGAGTAATCCTGGCTTTCCCAGTGAAAATGTTCCCTAAGAGTATGCAAGGTTTCACCAAAAGAAAAATCCTCTGGGGGAGAAGCAGAGGGAATAGAGTCCTCTGCATCAGAATCCTCATAGGTAGATAAGGGTAAATCCTGGTCATCAGAGGAGACAGAAATTTCAGAATCCAGGTCAGAAGTACCATAAGCAAATTCAGTCCAAGGTCTCTTAAAAGGGGAAGGTTGGCTTCCCCTGATTAAAGTAATAAGGTATTCAGCCATTCTTATTTGTTTTTTAGGCATAAAGGCCTGACCATGCGGTCTGGGCATCTGTTTCCTAGGCATGGTTCGAGTTTTAGGCCTAGAAGAAGAAGATGGCGTTGGTTTAATATGCAAGTCAGTAGGCCTGAATACACCCTCAGAAGCCAGTGCCTGCACAGCGGCTCTGGACTCATCCAAGGTAGAGACATCCGCAGGTTCCACAGTTGAAGCATCTGGCAGCATACCAGACTCCGAATGGGTCTCAGTAGAGGCCTGCGAATTTGAAGTAGCGGGTATCATGGGCTGCGAAAGCACCTCACTGAGTACTGGCGACTAGCTTAGGTGGACCTAGGCGGCCTGTCTCTTTCTTTATCTTTGCATTTTTTCAGAATGTCGGTAGTCGGGTGGCCTACTGAAGACATACCTGGATAACTGAACCGAGTACCAAAATATTTAGAAGCGAAAATGTACCAACGACAAATAGTTTGTGGTTTAAATAAGGCACAAAACCGACTAGGTACGTCATGGTCAGAGTCTAGGCAAGAAATACAGTACGAATGAAAATCTTTATGCAGTCTTTGCTTTCCACAAGAAAAACAATTATTGACTTTTATTGACATTGTTTTAGAGCAAGAAAAAGTTTCCCAAACAGGGTACTTAGCTTTAGTTGAAGACTTCGATTCTGAAACTCGAAAATAAGAAGTTATGTACCTACCATAATGTTCCATGTTAGTTGTCTTCTTCTCACCTTCTTTCTTACTGGTTGGGTTCGGAGCCGATCCTCGGCTCCGACTCGGCTATCTACTAAAGCTCGAGAGCTATTTACTGGCTCGAAGTCTCCCCATATCCCGCAATGCTTGGCACTAGATACCCAGATCTCGTTTGGCACTGCTAACACCAAAGAAAATACAAGGATACCAGTCCATACTACAAGGTTTTCCTACAGTACTAAGACACAGGAGGACGTAACCAAGATAAGACTCAGCCAGAGGAAGAAGGCCTCAAAAAGGGACTCTTCTCAATCTGTCCAGGCTAGGAGGATGGAGGGTGGGACGCAAGAAAGAAGGCGAGAAGAAGACAACTAAAGTACAGTTTTGTACCTACCATAAATGTAGATGTCCGAGAGGTATGCATCTGCAGTCCTAACATATGGGTTTTCCTGCCTCAGGCAGCCCTTCGGTCGGCCGGATTCCAAAGTCTGGGTCTGGCCTCGGCTGATGTCGCACTTCACCCGACGTCATAGCTGCTGTGAATTGGGTATAAAGGCATCAGCCGACGCCATTTTCCTCAGTGTTTCTTGCCCCAGATGCCAGGTGCCCTCTAGGAAGGCTAAATTTGGATAAGTGCAAATGATTCCAAACAGTAGAGAGCAAACAATATAAACATGTATATACATATATACAAACAAATACACCATAATAGATTCCCCCAGCTAGCTACAAGATGGGCAAATACCCTAGGAGTACCACAGAGGGGAAGGAGGGTGGGTAATCCTGACTCCAGATGCATACCTCTCGGACATCTACATTTATGGTAGGTACAAAACTGTACTATGTCCTTCAAGGATGCATCTGCAGTCCTAACATATGGGTAGAATACCATAGCCAAACTGGGGAGGAGGCACTAAGATGATTATGGTGTAGCTAAGATCCCTTGCAAAACAGCAGTTGCAAAACCTGCTCGGGATCTGGAGTATAAGGGTAGATTATAATGCTTGGCAAATGTATGCACGGAGCTCCAAGTAGCAGCTTCTAAAATGTCTTTGGTAGCCACTCCTCGAGGAAAGCTGTAGTAGTGGCTGTAGCCCTTGTGGAGTGAGGTCTGATGTTTTCTGGAGATGTCTTTCCATGAAAAGAGTAACAAAATCTAATGCAATTTCCTATCCATTTTGAGATTGTCTGTTTTGAAATTGCTCTTCCTTCCATTCCTGTTGCATATGCTACCAGAAGCTGGTCAGTTTTTCTGTTGGTCTTGGTTCTGTCCAGATAGTAGCAATTGCCTGTGCACATCCAAGGTATGTAGTAGTCTTTCCCCCCTGTTCTGTGGGTTGGGGAAGAATGTTGGTAGATGGATTGCTTGATTCAATGATACCCTGGAGACCACTTTTGGCATAAAAGTAGGGTTAGTTCTCAAGGACACTCTATCCTGATGGAAGATAAGGAAGGGCTGTACTGCCATTAATGCCTGTAATTCAGAAACTCTTCTTGCTGAAGTGATTGCAAGCAGGAAAGCAGTTTTCCAAGATAAGAATTGTAATTCTGCTGTTGCTGCTGGTTGGAAAGGGGGAGGTGTTAACTTTTCCAACACAAAGTTAAGGTCCCATGTAGGCAAAGGTGGCTTCCTTGGAGGCTTTACATTTTTAATTCCTCTAAGAAACTGCCTGAGTAGAGGATGAGAGAAGACTGGAGGATCCATGTTGTATTCTGCTGAAATTGCTGATGCATGAATCTTAATGGAGGAGTAAGACAGGCCATTGTGGAAAAGTTCTGCTAAGTATTCCAGGATGTTAGCTATGCTTGCTAATGATACATTTTCTCCTTTTGCTGCACTCGAAATGAGGTATCTTTTCCATTTGGCTGAATAAGTCTTCCTTGTGGAGGGTCTGCGAGCCTCCAGGATAATGTCTTTAACCCTCTGAGATAAATCTGGGTTATTTTGCTTTATGTAATATTCCAAGCAGCTAGCTGTAGTGTTTTCAAGTTTGGATGTAGGATCTTGTAGTTGTTCTGTGTTAGCAGTAAAGGAACTAGAGGTAGAAGCCATGCGTGTGTCCGAGACATGCTCCTCAGTAGCGGGTACCAATGCTGCCTCGGTCAGTCTGGAGCTATCAGGATGATCCTTGGGTGATCTTCTTTGATCTGCAGTAGCAATTTGTGCATCAAAGGAAGAGGTGGGAATGCATATGCTGTCAGGTTTTCCCAACTGAAGGATAGGGAGTCCACCTTCCAAGCAAGTGGGTGGTATGTCCTTGTGCAGAATTTCCTCAATTGGTGGATGTGTGGGGATGCGAACAGGTCTATTTCTGGTAGTCCCCATTTCTTTGTAATGGTTTTGAAGATGTCCGGATGCAGCATCCATTCGTGGGCATCCGTGGTAGTTCTGCTTAAGGTGTCTGCTAGTATATTTTCTTTTCCTGGCACAAATTTGGCCTGGAGTTGAATGTTGAGGTTCAGGGCCACATTCCACAGGTCCATTGCCATCCGGCATAGAGGGTATGAGTGTGCCTCCCTGTTTGTTGATATACCACATGACTGTGGTGTTGTCCGTCCTTATCAGCAAATGACCCTGTTGAAGAAAAGGTCTGAATGTCTGAAGTGCCTGTTTCACTGCCAGCATCTCTTTTGATTTATGTGTAGGTTCAGCTGGTCTTGTGTCCATAGGCCTTGTATACACTTGCCCACCATGTGTGCCCCCCAGCCTAGGTCTGAGGCATCCATGGTGATAGTCTGGCTTGGGTGAGGTTTGTGGAAAGGCAGTCCTCTGTTCAACTGACAGGCCTGAGCCCACCACAGGAATTCTTGTTTCAGGCACGGTATTATTGGAATCTGGGCTTCTAGACTGTGCTTGTGTTGAGACCATACATTCCTTAGGTACCATTGCAACTTTCTCATATGCAGCCTGGCATGTGGAATCAATATTATGCAGGATGCCATGTAACCCAGGGCTTTGCAGGACTTTCCTTGCTGTAAGCTGGTTCTGTGTTGTTAATGCCATGAAATAGAGTGGTAGTTGCTTTTGCTTTTCTGCTGTGAGAAATGCCATCTGATTTGATGTGTCCAGTTCTGCACCCAAGAATGCTATCCTTTGGGATGGTACCAGCCTTGACTTTTTCATGTTGACTGTGTATCCCAGGGCTTGCAGTAGTTGTATAACCTTTTCCAAATCTTTTGTTAATTTGGTCTTGTTGTCCGCTTGTATTAGGCAGTCGTCCAGGTATGGATAAATCTGAATTCCCTGAAGCCTGCAATGAGCAATTACTGATGCCAGGCATTTCGTGAATACTCTGGGTGCAGTAGATAAGCCAAAGGGCAATGCTGAGAATTGATAATGCTCTGATCCTGCAAGAAATCTGAGGTATCTTCTGCAATCTGGTCGTATAGGGACGTGCAGGTATGCCTCCTTGAGATCTAGAGTCACCAGCCAAGACTCCTTGCCCAGCATGGGAAGAAGTTGCTGTAGGGTCAGCATTTTGAATTTTGGAACAATGAGATATGTGTTCAGAGCGGACAGGTCGAGAATAGGCCTCCATTGGTTTTCGTTTCTTGGTACCAGGAAAAGTCTGGAGTAAAATCCTTGCCCTTGTTCCATAGGAGGTACCTTTTCTATAGCTCTCATCCTTAGTAGACGGTTTATTTGTTCTAGAGCGTTTGTTTTTTGGTTTGGTGGTAGGTTTGGCTTTCCTCTCTTTTTTGGTAGTGTGGAAGTGAAACCTGTAGCCTTTGTCTATTGTCTGTAAAATCCATTTGTCTCCTGTAATGTAATGCAAGTTTACGGAAAATAAGGCTAGCTTTCCGCCTATGGGTGCTTCCAGTTGTTCCCTGGTAGGCGGTATCAGAGCCAAGTCATTGTGCCTGTCCTGTGGAAGTGGTCGTAGCTGGATCTGTGGCAGTACTTCTCTGGTTGTTAGGCTGCCACTGACGTCCCCTGTAGGCACCTCTGGATTGACCTCTGCCTCTTGGGCGCCTATTTCTGCCTCTCTGTGCTCTGGAGGTGTCTGGAAAGGACCAATTCTTCGAAGGCCAATTTCAACTAAACCTCGGAGGCAGGACCTGTAAGAAATCCTTGACTGTTTGGACCGATTTTGCTTTTTCTTCCACCTTCTTTAGCACTTGCTGTGCAGGGGAGCCAAACAAACTTTGTTTCTCCATGGGAGCATCTAGAAGCTTTGACTTTACATGGTCTGGTAAGGATTGCTCTTTTAACCATGCATGCCTTCTGATCACTGTTCCAGTCATAGCTGATCTAAAGGAAAACTCCAGTGCATCATAGCCGCATTTTAAGGAATGATTACTGACCTGCTGAGTGTTATGTACCAAATCCTGAAGGGACTTACGGTGTATAGGTTCAGGAGAGGACAGTTTTTTATTTAGCTGGTCTAACAAAAATTCCTGATACTGAATCATGTGGAATTGACAGTTTAAGGCCCTAGCCAAAAGAGTAGCAGAAGTATAAACTTTTTTACCCCATCTCTCTAATGCTCTAGATTCTCTTTCAGAGGGGAGGGGGTTTTGGGCAGAGGCAGCTGCTACAGCTTTGGGGCCCTGTGAAAAGGTTTCAGGATCTGCAATAGGAGCCTTATACAAGTGAAAGTGTGTGTCCGGGACCCTGTAATATCTGTCGGGCTTGGCAGGGGCCGGGGGAAGAGAGTCAATTGCAGTACAGGCATCATTATATGCATCATCAACAACTGTAAGTACTGGAGGAATGGCTAAAGGCCTATGCTGTGGTAAATGTAAAAAGGTCCTTAGCCTTTTCCTTGAATCTGAAAAATCCTGGCCCTGCCATTGAAAATGCTCTCTCATAGCATGTAAGGTTTCCCCAAAAGAAAATTCCTCAGGAGGAGAGGCAGAAGGAATGGAGTCTTCTGCATCAGAATCCTCATAAGGAGAATATGGGCCTTCTGGAGGATCTGAGTTTTCTGAATCATCCGAGGAATAGTCTGTAGAAATAGGATCCGGGGGCTCTGCTCTAGGTCTCTTCTCTGGCTGAGCATTTGGGAACTAGAGGTAGGCCTGTGCGAGGGGGTTTTTGCAGGCAAGGCCTTAGAAGATTTAGCTGCTTTAGCCCTAGAAAAAGCCTTGATAGACATAGATGCAGGGGGCCTAGCAGCTCCACGTGCAGGGGTAGATATGTCTAAAGGAATAGTATCTGATAAATCCTGGGTGGCTGCTACAGCAGGGGTTATTTCAGTAGCAGATTCTGCCATGCTGTATGAGGACTCGGCTATCGGAGGCATGCTTTCGGCCGAAGGAAGAACCGAGGACTCGGTTTCTGCGAAACCGAGACACTCGCGGTTGGCTTAACCGTGGTTTCGGCCGAAACCGCGGGCCGCGAGTGTCGGTCCTTTTCCTTACGCTTTTTAGCTAATTGTGAAGTCGGAGTCTCCGACGGCATACGCTTTTTAGCTAATTGTGAAGTCGGAGTCTCCGACGGCATTTTGTAAGCAAAAGCGGGACCAAAAAACTCCTCTGCAAACTCCGACCAACGTCTAAGTGTCCGTCGGTTGAAGGAAGCACAGATTAGACAAGCTGAGACGTCGTGGTCTGGGCCTAAGCAAGGAAGGCAGTAAGAGTGGAAATCCTTATGAGGTATTTGTTTCCCACAAGTTAAATTAGAAGTTATGTACTCACCATAACGTTCCATCTGAGTAGGTGTATTCATTTGTCTGCAACCTGTGGGTTATGGATCCGATATCGGATCCGAACCGGCATGGTTTTCCAGCTATGGATCCAAGCTCTCAGCTCCTCCCCTCACCCATAATGCCCTGCTCTACCCTCATGACCTCAGATCGAGTTTGCCAAAGCAACAACACCCTGAAAAGGGTAACATAGAATATGCAGGAAACTGAAAGGCCAGGGGATAGGAGGGCGGGATGGTTGCAGACAAATGAATACACCTACTCAGATGGAACGTTATGGTGAGTACATAACTTCTAAATCTGAAGTAGGATATTCATTTGTCTGCAACCTGTGGGACAGAGTCCCCAGCTACCTGAATCTTGGGCGGCCATCATGGAAGGATATTCCGAGCACCGCTGAGCCAAAGGATGCTCTACCCTAGATGCAAGATCCAACTTATAGTGGGAAATAAAAGTATGAGATGAAGCCCACGTGGCTGCTGCACAAATATCATCTAGAGGAATCCTAGCCTTGAAGGCTGCCGAGGTAGATACTGACCGGGTTGAATGGGCATGAACACCCTCCGGTGCGGGCCTTCCTGAAGCTTGATAAGCCAATAAGATGCACTGTGAAATCCAGCGGGACAGAGAAACTTTAGAAATTGGCTTGCCCAAATTGAATTTTGCAAAGGAAATAAACAACTGGTCGGATTGCCTATGACCAGCCGTCCTGTTCAGATAAAATCTAAGTTGCCTGTGAACATCTAATGAATGGAGCTTATATTCACCTTTGTTTTCATATTTAGGGAAGAAAACAGGGAGGTTAATGGACTGATTGATGTTTGCTTCAGAAGCGACTTTAGGAAGAAAGGACGGGTTGGTCCTGAGGTAGACACGGTCCGGATGAAATACCAAGTAAGGAGGTTTAGCTGATAATGCTTGAAGCTCAGAAACTCTCTTGGCATGTAATGGCTACCAAAAGGCTGTCTTGTAGGACAAAAATTTGAGATCCACCGTAGCCGCTGGCTCGAAAGGAGGGGCGGTCAAGGCCTGTAGAACCAGAGAGAGGTCCCAAGGAGGAACTGCTTGTTTTATAGGGGGCCTGAGAAGAAAAGTACCTTTAAGAAAAATTTTACACAATTTGGCTGACATAAGAGGATTAGAGTCATGGCCAATGTGATAATGAGAAATTGCCGCCAGTTGTACTTTGACTGTGGAACTGCTGGCACCATCGTTAAAGAGAGTGGTTAGAAAGTCAAGCACTAAAGGAAGAGGAACCGTGAAGGGATTCAGGCCTTGCCACTCCGCCACAAAGAAAAACGTTTCCACTTGCTTCGTAAACCTTTCTAGTGGATGGTTTATGAGCTGCCACCAAAATTGCCTTAACCGGTGACGAAATACCGAGTCCTGATCAAGAGTGGAACTGGAGCAGCCAAGCGGTCAGCTTCAGGTTGTCCAGATTCGGAGGAGGAATGCAGGATGGATGGGATATCAGATCCGGGATGGGATCTAGAATCCAAGGAGGATTCACCGAGTGAGACCTTAGGAAGGGGAACCAGATCTGTCGAGGCCAAAACGGAGCAATGAGAATCATTCTGCAACCCACCTGAGAGGCTTTCTGAAGAACTTGGAGCATCAGAGGCAAGGGTGGATAAGCATACAGAAGACCGGGTGGCCAAGCATGCACCAGAGCGTCTCTTGGGGTACCTCCGGGAGGAGGTATCAGAGCGAAAAACTGTCGCACTTGGTGTTTGAGGGAGAGGCAAAAGATCGCATGAAGGGTTCCCCACCGTGCGAATATGCGTTCCGCTACTCGACAATTGAGAGACCACTCGTAAGGGGTCAGAATGGTGCGACTGAGCTTGTCCGCTAGGATGTTGGACCGACCGGAATGTGCGTTGCTATTAGAAAGCGGTTGGTGGAGATTGCCCATTCCCAAACTCTCATGGCTTCTCGACAAAGAGGGTAAGACCTTGTTCCCCCTTGCTTGTTGATGTACCAGACAACAGACATGTTGTCCGATTGAATCGCAATTGTTCCCAAGGGAAGAAAGTCCTGAAGTGCTAGCAACGCTAAGAGCACTGCTCTCATCTCTAGAACATTGATATGCAGTAAGGTCTCTGAATCGTCCCACGTGCCTTGGACGGTCCGCCCAAAGTGCCCCCACCCGAGGCGGGAGGCGTCCGTGGTCACCGTGGCGAGAGGGGGAGAAGCACAAAATGGGCGGCCTCTGTGGAGATCCGGGGAGTGGAGCCACCACAAGAGGGACCGCTTGCAAGCCTTGCTGATCGCTATGGGATGATGCATGGGGAGAGCAAGGTATGACCACTGCACTAAGAGCGTCCACTGTAGAATGCTTATATTGAGCCTGGCAAGAGGAAGAAGTGCTATAGCCGATGCCATGGACCCTAGAGCCCTCAGGACCAACTCCGCCGGAACAGAACTTGAGTGGAGAATGGCCCGCACCTGGAGCTGCAGATTTTGAACTCTGTCCGCAGTGAGGAAGGCTCATAAACTCCTTGTGTCTAGCCTGGCCCCTATAAAATCTAAGAGCTGTTTGGGCGCCAGGTTGGATTTCTTTGTATTTATTGTGATGCCCAGGAAAGGAGCAAGATGGAGAAAGGAGTCTCGCGCCAATAAAAGTAGATGCCTTGTTGGGGCGGTAAGAAGCCAGTCGTCCAGGTAGGGAAAGACCTGCACCCCCTGAAGCCTCAGGTGGGCCGCTACCACTGCTAATACTTTGGTGAACACCCTGGGGGCTGTGGTGAGACCAAAGGGAAGGACCCGGAACTGGTAGTGACTGGCTCCCAGCCGGAAGCAGAGAAACCTCCTGGAGCGCCTGTCCATCAGGATGTGGTAGTACGCGTCCTTGAGGTCTATCGAGCACATCCAGTGATTTTCTCCCAGAAGGGGGGAGAATAGATTGCAGAGTGACCATTCGGAATTTTTCTTTGGGGACTGCCAGATTCAAGAGAGAGAGGTCTAGGATTGGTCTTAGTTCCCCCGTCTTTTTTGGCACTAAAAAGAATCTGGAGTAGAACCCTGATCCGATCTGGTCTGGGGGAACGGGCTGGATGGCTCTTTTCTTTAGCAGATGGCCAATTTCTGCCAAAGCAGCCTCCCGCTGACCGGGTGGGACGTCTGGGAGGGACTTCAACTTTGGAAGGTGAAGGAAAGGGATGCGATATCCTCTGGATATGATTTGGAGAACCCAGCGGTCCGATGTTATGGACTCCCATGCCACTAGGTGCCCAACGTCCCCGACTGCCTCCAGAGTGGAGCAGTCGGGCAACCCTCAGGGTTGCTGCGGGCCGTTCAGAGAAAGGTTCCCTGGACCCGAAGTTTCTGGGAGCCCCTCTGCCTCTAGGGCGGCGTCCTCCCTGTCCTCCTCTGCCACGGAAGGACTGGTTGTCCGAGCAGGCTGGGACTGCTGCGACTTCGAACCACATCTTCTTCTGACCCTTTTGGTTCCTAGAGTAGGGCCTCTGGGGTGCAGAGAAGCGGATTCCGACGGCAGACAGCGTCTTCCCGTCCTTCTCGCTCTGGGTCAACGTCTCGCGAACGGTTTTGCCAATAAGAGCAGAACCATCAAAGGGCGTTCGCAAATGACGCTTTGAAGGGCTCAGAAAAATGAGTGGCGGAGCCAGGCCTGGCGTCTAGTGACTAGTCCTGTCCCGCAGCTCTAGCGGCCTTCCGTTGCGTGGGAGAGTAGCCGCATAGAGGTATTAGTAACTGACCTAAGAGTGGCCATACGGGTGGAGTGCAGAACCCTGTCCTCCTCCGAAATGGACTCTGGGGAGATGCAGCGTATTCTTTAATAAGATCTCGCTGCATCCTAATGACATGTGCCAAGTAGTTCAGCCCTTACCGAGAAGGTCGCTGAACTAAACATCCGCTTCCCCAAGCGGTCCATCATCCGAGACTCCTTGCTCGGGGTGGACTGAGGGACTCTCCTGAGCCAGTTCCCTCTTGGTGGCCGCCCGTCAACATGGCATCTACCGGAGGCCCCTTACTCCAATGGGCACGGTCGGACGGTGGGCTAAGGATCCTATCTGGCCTCTTAGGAATTGGCTCCACGGTGTCCGGTTCCTTCCACGCCCTGGTGGTAATAAGGTCCACCAGGGGTCGGCAGGAGGACACCCAAGAGGTAGACGGGCCCGCTTCAAATGCCTCCAAGAACACGGACTCGTCCGAGGAAGACTTGGGGCAGACCACCCCTTATACGGAGCATTTCCATGATGTCTCCAAATGAGACATCCTCGGGGTGACCGTGGGGAGCCTTCCCTTCCTCCAAGTCCGTGTCTTCTGTGAGAGACTCGGGAGTCAATGTGCCTCCTTGCACGTATGCTTGAGGGACATCCTCTGGGGGCTGTCAGAGGAGTCCTCACAAGCAGCAATTTGTTCCATAGGAGCAACTTGGGGCACAGAAGGGCTGTCCCAGGGCCGGATGGTGGAAGCCTGGCCCAGTGCAGAGGGAGCGGGACGGAGCCGAACAAGTGCCGGGGTCCAGAGACCCTCAACAGGGCCCTCTCCACTACATCAAAGCGTCGAAGGGGAGCCGACCTCGACCAAAGGATCCGACAATCGCTCCCCTCGGATCCGAAGAGTGGATCGGAGCCGGCGCGCCGGATCCGAAGGGACAGTGCGCTCCGACACAGGCGGCGCCGAAGGAGCACTGACCCCGGATCCGAGGCTCGGATCCAGGCTCCGAGAGGTCGGATCCGGCGCACTCGAGGGCAGGGTCGGATCCGAAGTACCAAGTACTATCGGCGCCGACCCACCCGGCCCGCTGCTCGGCTCCAGCTGCTCCGAACCCGGATAGCGGGTCGGAGAAGGAGCAATAGGTTTAAAAAAGGGTGTTGAGCTCCCCCCCAGAGGGGGGGGGAGGCAAGAGCACTCCCATCTGCATCTGGGCCTGGATGAATCTTCTCCACAAAAAACGAAAAAAGCAGCACACACTGGATAAGAACTGATTGTTTTACTGGATTCTGGTACCTCGGCCTTCACATGGAACAATGTTATGAAATACAAACCAGTATAAATACACCTCTTACAATCAATTACATAATTAAATAATTAATCAATTGAATGCTTCACCATTTAAAGAAACATATACATACACATTCATATATAAACATTCTACAACATAATACTTAAGGCATTAAGATTCTAAATTCATCCCATTGGGAAATAATGTTCCAAAATCTATAATAAACCTGGATTCCATATTCAATAGTTTTGTTGAAAATTAATATTATTTTCTCCTATTCCCCATGGTTTTGCCAAAATACTAAATCTAAAACCAGAGTAATCCCCTTATGGAATTGATGGAAATGGCTGGACTATCTAGTCTGTTGTTCCTAACATCCCCAGATGTTCCAAAATTTAACTTAACCCTGCGTTTTGTTTGTCCTATATACCATTTTGGTTCTGTGCAATTACAACCTATTATATATCACACCTGAAGAATTACAAGTGAAATGGTCTAAAGCATGATATATCACCCCATTGATGTTATGCCCATCTAAATTAACAATTCTATCACAGATTTTACATTTCTTACATGCAAAAGAGCCTGCATTAAAGACCCTGTCCTTTTGCCCTTACTTCTGACTAATTCCTTTAGATTTTTACATCTTGTGTGAGAAAAACAATGTTATGTGGAATAATATTCCTAAAAGTTCATCACTAGTTATAACAGGCCACATATTCAAAACAATTTTCTTCAGAAATGAAGAAAGGAGAGAATTTATTTACAAAAATATTTTATCCATTGTTATAGGAACTTCTTCCTTAGACTGAATTAGATTTTTACAGTTCCTTTCTATTTCTGTTTCTAACTACCTCCTTGTTCCTTCAATTTTAACATTTCTTCTACTTTAGTTCTACTTGAATACACAAGGTTCTCAGAATAACCTCTGTTAAGCAATTTTCCACAAATAATATCAAATTCCCTATGTACATTAATATTCTCAGATGTATTTGAAGCAATACGAAATTCACCCAAAGGCAGTGATTTAATTAAGGACTCACTATGCATGCTATTTGCATGTAAAAAGTTATTAACAGCTGTCTCTTTATAAAAAGGTTTGTGTTCAATTGTGCCCTTTGTACTAGTATAAAAATGTACGTCCAAGAAATCCATATCTTTAATATTGGTCCGATATGTAAAATCCAAACCAAACGGGTTCAATTTTAAACCCATGATGAATTCATCAAATTCTCTTGGACTGCCCCTGCATAAGAACAAAAGATCATCTATAAATCTCTTGTAAACTACCACTTTATTTTGAAAGAACTTTGCTGTATAAATGAATAAATTTTCAAAGAAACCCATAAAAAGAATGGCATATGATGGTGCAAAACTGGCACCCATTGCTCCTCTTTTGTAAATAATATTTTTTGTTAAATTCAAACACATTATGAGTGAGACAAAATTCCACCAATAAAATAATGAAGTGGGTTCTTGGACCTTCCCCCATAAAGAAATGGATAGCCTCTAAACCCCATCTCATAGAAATGGATGTGTATAATGACACTACATCCACACTGGCCCAATAATAATTGTCATGCCAAATCTTTCCTTTGAAGCTATCACATACTTCTTTCGTATTCTTTACATGGGAAGGAATTCTTGCCAAATATTCTTTTAATATCGAATCCAAAAATACCCCCGTTCTGTAAAAGGCCCTTTTCGAGACTATTGGACGTCCAGGTGGATTAGTCAAATCTTTATGTATTTTCGGCAAAATAAAAAATCTGGCATCATTTGGATTTTTTATGTACAGTTTCTTGACATCACTCTGTGAAAAGAAACCCAACCTTTCACCTTTTTCTAATAGCTCCAAAAGTTTTTCATTAAATTCAAAAATAGGATTCTTAGATAACAACATATAAACCACAGTGTTTGAAAGCAACCCAAGAGCTAAAGAATTGTATTTGTTCCCATCAAGAACCACCCAATTGCCACCTTTATCCGACTGCAAAAATACATAACTATCACTCATTTCCCTAAGCTTACACAATGCTTGCCATTCTTTTTTATTTAAATTATAACATTTTTTATGTTTTTTAAATGAAAAATATTCATCCTTCACTTGCTTATATAGAGCCTTCTCAAAAAAATTAATGCAGGAATTAGTTTTGACAGGATTAAAATTGCTAACACATGGGACTTTGGGGACTGTAAGTTTACCATATCCGGTATTATATTCAAACACTCTATTATCATTATTAACATTTTGTTCAGTACATTCAACACCATCAAAAATATCAAATAATTCATTTTCATGGATAGAAATATCCATAAGAGAACTATCCAACAGTGAATCATTGATACCATCACAAATGTCATTACAACTAGTGTCACCACATAAAACTAATGCCCGTTTGTGAAAATGAACTTTAAGATGCAGTTTTCTACAGAAGGCCTTAACCTCCAGTAGCACCTCCGCTAGTGTGGGAATGGGAATGAATTTTGTACCCATATGCAAAACATCTAACATACTTTCTGTTAATATGCAATCTGAAAGATTAATAACATTCAAATGGTCACAACTTGTAACAGAACCAACATCATTGCAGGTTATGTGTAAATGCAATACCTGGTCTCAAAACAACAGACCTGGTTGTTAAAAGTCCATTAGAATCTTTTACTCCTCTCTGCTGGAAACGCCATTCGGCCTTTTCTCTGAGTTGAACCCTCATTGGAAGAAGCCCCAGAATTTAAAGTCTCATCCAAACACCTTCCGTAATATTTTGAAAGAAACACTCTTTTGCTTGAACTTGCTTCAATCGAGACTAAGATGTGTCTCTGGCGTTTCTTTCATTCCGCTCTAGATCTGTTACTGCTCCAGGAAGATCTGCCCCTTCTTGAGATTGTATTGCCACGAGAAGATTTTACCCGTGGCATAGTCATTCTGGTCTCTCACATATTTTCTCTTCTTGCGTAAAATGACCTGTTGCTCTATTTTCACAACTTTGGATTTAATGGTCATGATGTTCTGCTCGCAAACTGATTCAGAATGTTTAATAATAAGTTCTTCTTGCATATTAATAATTTCAGAGCGTAACTTGTCAAGTGCTCTCACATTACGTTTGACCAATATTTCCAGCCAACCTAACGTACACTTGAGAGACATCCTTCCACTCCTCAAACAAATCAGCGTCTTCATCAGCAAAGTTATAGGCTGGTAAACGGTCTACCCTAAGACCTCTGGGGGTGATGTTAGAATCGATATATTTTTCTAACAATTTGATGTCATAAAATATTGTAGCTTCTTTTACCAATAAATTCTCCAGCTCCTCGAAGCTTCATCCGAACGTTGCAGCCATGGATCAGAGGAAGCCAAATTGCTTTCTCTCTCTTTCCATACCATAGAGAAATCCAAACTGGTTGCAGATCTATTACCAGTCCCAGGTGTTCTAGCTGCTCCATTAACACTCATGTTAAACAAGAAAAAACAAACTCAACTGGATCCACAATCCACTAGTATCTCCACAAAAAACGAAAAAAGCAGCACACACTGGATAAGAACTGATTGTTTTACTGGATTCTGGTACCTCGGCCTTCGCCTTCATCATCCGGTCCAGATCAGCATCCGAAAGGCTATATGTGGATCTCGACGAGGCTACCGAGGTAGGCCTGGAGTGCCTCCTCGATAGCCTCGACGGATCGGTCTCCTCCTCAGGACCCGGTGAAAAGCACACTGGGGACCGGAGCCGAGAAGGAGGAGACCGAGCCGACAACGGAGCCGGGGGAGAAGCCCGCTTGGCTGGCGGGGCCGAAACAGAGGTCTCGGCCCGCCGCTTGTGCTTCTCCCTCCGTCCTTTCTAGCATCCCTCTCCTCTCCAGAAACGGGAGGTTGAGTCCCAGGAGCAGGAGGGGTGCCACGGAGGAAGAACAAACCACGGTTACTCCGAAGGAGCGGAGGTCGGAGCCGAGTCCGGTAAAGGCCCGCCAAGACAAGCTTGGACCTCCGCTCCTTCAGTGCCCTGGGGTTGAACCCTGCACAAATGGAGCATCCAGATGTGAGGTGTTCAACCCCCAGGCACCTAACACACCGAGTGTGGCCATCAGCTGGGGAGAGCTTATGGCCACACTCGGAGCATTTAGAGAATACAGATTTGGGCTGTTCAGCCATCCCAATCTATACAGCTACTAATTAAAAGTAACTAAAACAAATACAGACACACAGGCCCAACACACACACACTACGCCAACAGCGAGGGGAGGGAAAAAAAATACTTAATTTAACTCTAAAGTAAACTATCAAAGAGGAATACCTAAACTTTCACACAAATATGCACCAAAAACTTCAAAAATTCTGAATTAACAGATATAAAACTAGCACTTAGCTGAGAGCTATAGATACCAATCCAGTCACCAGTGCGGCAAACGAGATCTGGGGTCATGAGGGTAGAGCAGGACATTATGGGTGAGGGGAGGAGCTGAGAGCTTGGATCCATAGCTGGAAAACCATGCCGGTTCGGATCCGATATCGGATCCATAACCCACAGGTTGCAGACAAATGAATATCCTACTTCAGATCAATTATTTACTTTTTCTGACATCGGCTGAGGCAAGAAAGAGTCCCCAACGGGGTACTTAGCTTTTTAGAAATCTTCGGTAGTAGAAATCTCTGGATCTGACCGACCAGCACTTGTGAACAGCTTCTGCTTCGGGCACCGCGCGGCAAGAAAGACTGAGGAAAATGGCGTCGGCTGATGCCTTTATACCCAATTCACAGCAGCTATGACGTCGGGTGAAGTGCGACATCAGCCGAGGCCAGACCCAGACTTTGGAATCCGGCCGACCGAAGGGCTGCCTGAGGCAGGACAACCCATATGTTAGGACTGCAGATGCATCCTTGAAGGACATCATGGAATGTTATGGTAGGTACATAACTTCTTAACGTTAAATTGTCTCGCTCGCCTTCATTCTTGCTGGTTGGGACAGTGTCCCTAGCACCTTAGTCCTGGGTGGCTCATCGGAACAGGACTCTTGAGCACAGTGGAACCAAAAGTAGCTCTACTACTAGAGGCCATATCCAACTTATAATGTGAAATGAAAGTATGAGGAGTGGCCCATGTGGCTGCGGCACAAATAGATTCCATAGGTAGTCTTGCTTGAAAAGCTACCGAAGTAGCTAACGCTCTGGTGGAATGACCTTTGGGTTTAGTAGGGAGTTCTTTATGTCTCAGATGATAAATCAAAGTAATAATAGAGGACAACCACCTGGATAAGGTTACTTTAGAAACTGGCAGGCCCTGTTTGCCCTCAGCATAGGACAGGAAGAGTTGGTCTGATTTCCTTGTTTGCTTGGTCCTATCCAAATAAAAACGTAATTGCCTATGAACGTCCAATTGGTGTAACTTTTGTTCAGCTTTGGTCGAATAGTTAGGAAAAAAGACAGGTAGATCAATAGCCTGATTCAGGTTCGTTTCAGAAGGTATCTTGGGCAGAAACGAAGGATTAGTCCAGAGTGAAACTCTATCCTTACGAAACACAAGGTAAGGAGGACGAATACAGAGGGCTTGAAGTTCCGAAACTCTCCTAGCTGAGGTGATGGCTACTAAAAAGAGAGTCTACCAGGAGAGCAATTTTAAGGAACAGGCAGCCGCAGGTTCAAAAGGGGGGGGAGAATCAAGGAAGCTAATATCAAGTTCAAGTCCCACGGAGGCGGGGGATCTCTGACCAGGGGCATAAGCAAAATAGTCCCTTAAAAAAAGACCTTGCAAAGTTTGTGGGACATGATGCTGGTGTCTGACAGGCCAGTGTGGAAATTTGCGATAGCAGCTAATTGGACCCTAACGGTGGCAGACGAGGAACCAGCTTGAAAGAGTTCTGCTAAAAAAATGTAGAACGTGATGGACAGGGGCTGTAAAGGGGTCTATATTCCTAGCCTCTGTCCAGAAAGAGAAACATTTCCATTTACTTGCATAAGTCTTCCTGGTGGTAGATTTGTGCGAAGAATGGATGATTTCACGCACCGGCTGAGAAATATGTGGAAGCCTGGCTAAGGTTGGAAGTGGAGCAACCAAGCTGTGAGGTTGAGAGACTGAAGGGATTGGTGCAGCCCGCCCGAATGATGGACCAAGAGGTCTGGCACTGGGTCCAGATTCCAAGGCTGCTCCAGTAGGTGACGATACAGGAATGGAAACCAAATTTGTCGAGGCCAGTAAGAGGCAATGAGGATCATCCTGGATCCCAATGCGGTCACCTTCTGAATTCATTTGGGAATTAAGGGAAAGGGTGGGAATGCACAGAGAAGGCCCCGGGGCCAATCGTGAACTAGAGCGTCTCTGGGGGAGTGCCCGGGAAGGGGTAAGAGTGAAGAAATCGTCGCACTTGCTGTTGAGAGGAGTTGCAAAAAGGTCGCAGCAAGGTTGACCCCATCTGCGGAAAACTTTGTCCGCTACTGACTGAGTGACCACTCATGAGGCATGAGAATAGCTCTGCTTAGCCTGTCTGCTAAGACCCTGGACTTCCCGGGGATGTGTGTTGCTATCAGAAACCGTTGAGAGGAGATCACCCACTGCCAGAGTCTGAGTGCTTCATGACATAAGGGATAGGACTTGTTTCCACCCTGCTTGTTGATGTACCACACTACAGACATATTGTCTGTTTGAATTGCAACAGTCCCGGTGGGTAGAGAGTCTTTAAGAGCTTGCAACGCTAAAAGCACCGCTCTCATCTCCAAGACGTTTATGTGCAGGTGGTACTCTAGAGGTTGCCAAGTGCCCTGGACCGTCCTGCCCTGAAAATGCCCCCCCCCCACCTGATCAGGGAGGCATCTGTGGTCATCATGGCAACAGGAAGAGGAAGAACAAACGGTCTGCCCTGGAGTACTAGAGGGGAGACCATCCACCACACCAGGTGGTCTTTGCATGATTGAGTGACTATCTTGTGAGACATCGGAAGTTGTTGAAAAGACCATTGGGTAAAAAGTATCCACTGAAGAATCCGCATGTGAAAACGAGCCAGGTGAACTAGTATGATTGCAGCTGCCATGAGACCAAACGTTTTTAGTACAAATCTGGCCTAAATCCTTTTGCACTGTAGTAAGACAGTACAGTTTTGTACCTACCATAAATGTAGATGTCCGATAGGTATGCATCTGCAGTCATCACATATGGGTTGTCCTGCCTCAGGCAGCCCTTCGGTTGGCCGGATTCCAAAGTCTGGGTCTGGCCTCGGCTGATGTCGCACTTTCACCAACGTCAAAGCGTCTGGGGTATAAAAGCATCAGCCAACGCCATTTTCCTCAGTTTTTCTTGCCCCAGATGCCAGGTGCCCTCTAAGGAAGGCTAAAATTTGGAGAGATGTATTTTTAAAAAACAAATACAAACATGCACAGTACTATAAAAACAAATACACCATAACAGATCCCCCCAGCTAGCTATAAGAAGGGTAAGTACCCAAGAAATACCACTATAAAAGGGGTAAGCACCCAAGAAATACCACAGAGGGGAAGGAGGGAGGGTAAACCTGACTGCAGATGCATACCTATCGGACATCTACATTTATGGTAGGTACAAAACTGTACTATGTCCTTCAAGGATGCATCTGCAGTCATCACATATGGGTAGAATACCATAGCCAATCTGGGGGTGGAGGTACTAAGTAAAGGATGGTGTAGCTAAAATACCCTGCAGGACTGCCGTAGCAAAGCCTGCTCTGGATCTTGAATATAAAGGTAAATTGTAATGCTTGGCAAATGTATGCACGGAGCTCCATGTAGCAGCTTCTAAAATGTCCTTGGTAGCCACCCCTCTTAGGAAGGCTGTGGAGGTGGCTGTGGCTCTCATGGAATGAGGTCTAATGTTAGCTGGCACAGTTTTTCCATGAAAGGAGTAACAAAAACGAATGCAATTTCCTATCCATTTTGAAACTGCTTGGAAATTGCTTTTCCTTGTGCCCCAGCAGCATATGCTACAAACAGCTGGTCAGTCTTTCTGTAACTTTTAGTTCTGTCCAAGTAGTAGCGCAACTGTCTGTGTATGTCCAGGGTGTGCAGAAGCTTCTCCCCTTTATTTTGTGGATGTGGGAAGAAGGTAGGCAAGTGAATAGCTTGGTTCAAAGATACCCTAGATACCACCTTTGGCATAAATGTAGGATTGGTTCTCAATGAAACTCTGTCCTGATGAAAAATAAGGAATGGCTGTACTGCCATTAAAGCTTGCAACTCAGATACTCTTCTTGCTGAGGTTATGGCCAGAAGGAAGGCAGTTTTCCAAGACAGAAACTGTAGATCTGCAGATGCTGCTGGTTCAAAGGGAGGAAGTGTTAGTTTTTCCAACACGAAGTTAAGGTCCCAAGGAGGTAGAGGTGGCTTCCTTGGAGGATTGATGTTTTTGATTCCTCTTAGAAACTGTCTCAGGAGAGGATGAGAGAAGACAGGTGGATCAACATTGTATTCTACTGAAATTGCTGAAGCATGTATCTTAATGGAAGAGTAAGACAAGCCGTTGTGGAACAATTCTACCAAATATTCCAGTATATGTGCCATGTTCATCACTGTCGCATCTAGGCCCTTTGTTGTGTTCCAAATGTGAAATCTTTTCCATTTTGCTGAATATGCCTTCCTTGTGGAAGGCCGGCGAGCTTCCATAATAATATCCTTCACTCTCTGGGATAGCTTATCCTGAGGAGGAGTCAAGGTATTTTCCAGGCAGTTAGTTGCAAGGTTTTCAGGTTGGAATGCAGAGTCTTGAAATTGTGCTGTGTCAGTAGAAGTGGCCATAGGGGGAGAGGCCACGGTTTCGTATGTGACATGCTCTTTAACAGTGGGTACCAGTGCTGTCTTGGCCAGTTTGGAGCTATCAATATCACTCTGGGCTGCTCTGTTCTTATCTTCAGTAAGACCTTGGTCATTAATGGGAGAGGTGGAAAAGCATACACTGTTAGAGCTTTCCAGCTGAAGGAGAGAGCATCCACTTTCCATGCTTGTGGGTGGTATGTCCTTGAGCAGAATTTCTTCAGTTGATGATTGTGGGGGGAGGCGAACAGATCTATTTCCGGCCTTCCCCATGATTGTGTTATGAGTAAGAAGATGTCTGGGTGCAGCATCCATTCATGTGCATCCATGATATTTCTGCTTAAGCTGTCTGCCAGTATATTGTCTTTCCCTGGCACAAACTGGGACTGCAGCTGTATATTGAGTTTCAAGGAAAGTTCCCATAGATTCATTGCCAGCCTGCAAAGAGGGTAGGAATGGGTGCCTCCTTGCTTGTTTATGTACCACATAACTGTGGTGTTATCTGTCCTTATGAGTAGGTGGCCTCGATGAAGAAAAAGTTTGAAGGCCTCGATTGCATGCATCACTGCCAGCATTTCCTTTTGGTTTATGTGCATGTGTAGCTTCCTTTGTGACCGTAGCCCTTGGATGCATCTGCCCTCCATGTGTGCTCCCCAACCTTGGTCTGAAGCGTCCGTAGTGATGGTTTGGTTGGCTCTTGGCTTGCTGAAGGGCAACCCACTGTTCGACTGGCAGGCTTGAGCCCACCACAGAAATTCCTTTTGGAGGCATGGAATGAGTGGGATCAAAGTTTCTAAACTGTGACTGTGCTGAGTCCATAAACTCCTTAGGTACCATTGTAATTTTCTCATATGCAGCCTTGCTTGTGGAATCAGAAGAATGCAAGATGCCATGTAACCCAGGGCCTGCAGGATTTTCCTTGCAGTCAGCTGAGTTTGTCTTGTCAGATTCTTGAAGTAATCCGGTAGTTGTTTTTGTTTTTCTTCTGTGAGAAAGGCCATTTGGGTGTTTGTGTCTAGATCCGCACCCAGAAAAGTTATTCTTTGGGATGGAACAAGTCTTGATTTGTGGATGTTGACTGTATATCCCAAGGCCTGCAGTAGGTGGATGGCATAATCCAAGTCCTTTAACAAAGTTTGCTGGCTGTCCGCTTGTATAAGGCAGTCGTCCAGATATGGGTAAATTTGAATCCCCTGAAGTCTGCAGTGTGCAATTACTGATGCCAGGCATTTTGTGAATACTCTGGGCGCAGTAGATAAGCCAAAGGGCAATGCTGAGAATTGATAATGCTCTGACCATGCAAGAAATCGGAGGTGTCTTCTGCAACCTTGTCTGATAGGGACATGCAGGTTTGCCTCCTTGAGGTCTAGAGTCACCAGCCAAGACCCCTTGCCCAGCATGGGAAGGAGTTGCTGTAGAGTCAGCATTTTGAATTTTGGCACAATGAGGTAAGTATTCAGTGTGGACAAGTCGAGAATAGGCCTCCATCGATTTTCTTTTCTTGGAACAAGGAATAATCTGGAGTAAAATCCTTGGCCTTGTTCTGAAAGAGGAACCTTTTCTATAGCTTTCATTTGTATTAAGTTGGAAATTTGTTTTAAAGCCTCTGCCCTCTGATTTGGTGGCAGGTCTGGCATGCCTTTTCTTTTTGGCAATGTGTGGAAATGGAACCTGTATCCTTTGTCTATTATTTGCAGTGTCCATGTGTCCCTTGTAATGCTGTGCCAATTTTTTGAAAATAAAGAAAGCTTTCCGCCCAAAGGTGCTTCTAATTGAGCCCTGGTCGGCGGAGTCAAAACAAAATCATTGAGTCTGTCCTGGTGTAGCGGTTGTAGTTCCTGCACTACCTCTCTGGTTGGGAGGCTGCCACTGACTGACTCTGTAGGAGCCTCTAGCTTGCCCTCTACCTCTGGCATGCCTATTCCTGCCTCTCTGAGATCTGTCTGAGTCCAGAAAGGACCAATTCTTAGTAGGCCAATTTCTGCTGAATCTCGGTGGTTGGACTTGCAGAAAATCTTTGACTGTTTGCACTGATTTTGCCTTTTCTTCAAATTTCTTTAAGACCTCTTGAGCCGTGGAAACAAATAATTTTTGCTTTTCCATAGGAGCATCCAAAAGCTTAGCTTTAACATGGTCTGGCAGAGATTGTTCCTTCAGCCAGGCATGCCTACGTATGACTGCACCTGTCATAGCTGACCTACATGAAGCTGCCAATGCATCATAACCACACTGCATGAAATGGTTACTAACCTGCTGGGAGTTATGTACCAGATCCTGAAGGGATTTGTGATCAAGGGGTTCAGATGAAGACAGTTTCTTATGCAATTCATCTAACAAATACTCTTGGTACTGTATCATATGAAATTGACAATTTAATGCCCTCATGGAAAGAGTTGCAGAAGTATACACTTTTTTACCCCATCTCGCTAAAGCTCTGGACTCCCTTTCAGAGGGTAGAGGATTTCTAGCAGTGGCAGCTGCAACCCCTTTTGGGCCCTGGGAAATAGTTTCTGGATCAGCAGAGTGGGCCTTGTACAGGTGAAGATGTGAGTCCGGGACCCTGTAGTACCTATCAGGTTTGGCAGGAGCCGGAGGGAGAGAGTCAGGGGTTGTTCTAGCATCAAAGTACACATCATCAATGACATTCAAAACAGGAGGTATAGCTAAAGGCCTATGCTGAGGTAAATGTAAAAAGTTCCTTAATCTTTTTCTAGAATCAGAGAATTCCTGACCCTGCCATTGAAAATGTTCTCAGAGTGTAATGTCTCCCCAAAGGAAAACTCTTCAGGAGGGGAGGCCGAGGGAATAGATTCTTCAGCATCAGAATCCTTGTAGGCCGAATAAGCCTCCTCCTGGTGGTCTGACAGAGTAGAGCCATCAGAGGACTCATCTGAGGAGTGAAGGTCAGAGGGCTCAACCCTGGGCCTTTTGTCTGGAGGTGGTTGCGAGCCCCTGTCCGGATGAGGTTGAGAAAGTACAGTTTTGTACCTACCATAAATGTAGATGTTCGAGGATCTACATTGCTGCAGTCATAACCTGTGGGGTAGTCCGCTGTCCTCGGTCGGCCCGAATACCAAAGAGCTAGGCTGGCGTCGGTCATTGTCGCCTAGAGCTGACGTCAGTACGTAGTAGTACTTAAGCGCATGACCGACGCCATATCCTCAGTCTTTCTTGCCCCAGATGTCAGAAGGCCTAAAAATGAAAGGCCAGAGCCAAAATAGTAAACACCCAACCACCACCAGTGTGGAAATAAAGAGTACCCCAAAAAGAAACACAGCAACCACAAACTATAGAGGGGAAGGAGGGAGGGATAATAGGACTGCAGCAATGTAGATCCTCAAACATCTACATTTATGGTAGGTACAAAACTGTACTATGTTCTTCGTCTCACATTGCTGCAGTCATAACCTGTGGGTAGAATCCCAAAGCATTAGGAGCTGCTAACATGCCCTGTAAAACTGCAGTGGCAAACCCAGCCCTGGACTTGGAATAAAGAGGGAGATGGTAATGCTTAGTAAAAGTGTGTACTGAACTCCAAGTAGCTGCCTCCAAAATATCCTTAGTAGCTACCCCTCAAAAAGCAGTAGATGTGGCAGTAGCCCTAGTAGAATGAGGTCTGATCCCAGCAGGAACATTCTTCCCATGATGAGAATAACAAAAAGCAATACATTGACCAATCCACTTAAAAATAGTCTGCTTTGAAACAGCTTTCCCTTGTGAACCCAAAGTAAAGGAAACAAATAACTGTTGAGTCTGTCTGAACTCTTTAGTTCTGCTCAAATAATAACGTAGCTGCCTGTGGATATCCAAAGAATGCAAGACTTTTTCCCCCTTATTTTGGGGATCAGCATAAAAAGTAGGCAAATCAATAGACTGGTTCAAGGCCACATTAGAAATCACTTTAGGCATAAAAGTAGGGTTAGTACGCAAAGAAACTCTATCCTTATGGAATATCAGAAAGGGTTCAACTGCCATGAGTGCCTGCAATTCAGATACCCTCCTAGCAGAAGTAATGGCCAACAAAAAAGCAGCCTTCCAAGACAAAAACTTCAATTCAGACGTAGCTGCAGGTTCAAAAGGAGGTAAAGTAAGCTTCTCCAACACAAAATTGAGATCCCAGGAAGGAGTAGGAGCTCTACATGGGGGTCTTATATTTTTTGCCCCTCTAAGAAATTGTTTGAACAAAGGGTGAGAAAATAAAGGAGGGTCACAATCATAGTGAGCAGAAATGGCTGCAGCATGAACCTTCACAGAAGAGAATGACAAACCCTTGTCCAGTAATTCAGTAAGATACTGTAGTGCAAAACTCAAATTAGGTACGGAAACATCAAAGCCCTTTGCTGTGCTCCAAAGAAAAAATCTCCTCCATTTATCAGCATAAACTTTTCGAGTACTAGGCCGCCTGGCTTCCAAAATGACATCTAAAACCTGTTGAGGAAGCTGAGACCCCACCGCTCCATTACAGAATACGCCAGGCTGTTAGATGCAGGGACTGCACCCGGACATTGAGAAAATGATTGTTTGAATGGGATAACAAATGAGGAATCTGTGGCAAAGGCCAAGGAGGCTCCTGAATTAAACTCCTCAGCAGAGGATACCAATGCTGACGTGGCCAATCTGGTGCTATTAGAATCATGCAAGGCTTGTCCCGCCTGACTTTCAAGAGTACCTTGGGAAGAAGAGGCAGAGGGGGGAAAGCATAAACGCGAAGGTTGTTCCAACTGAAAGATAGAGCATCCACTTTCCAAGCTTTTGGGTGGAACATCTTTGTGCAAAATTTTGGCAGTTGGAAATTCAGTGGAAAAGCGAACAGATCTATGTCTGGAGCTCCCCAAGCCACGGTCAACTGTTTGAATACCTGAGGGTCCAGTTTCCACTCGTGGGGATCCACAATTTGTCTGCTCAATACATCTGCTAGGGAGTTCTGTGCTCCTGGCAGAAACCGTGCTTGAAGATTGATGTGCAAACTCAGAGCAGTCTCCCACAAAATCATTGCTTGTCTGCAAAGAGGGTAGGAATGGGTTCCCCCTTGCTTGTTGATGTACCACATGACTGTTGTGTTGTCTGTTTGAATCAACACCTGTCCCGGCTGAAGTAGGTCCTTGAAGGCCATCAAGGCAAATTGGACTGCTAACATCTCCTTCATGTTGATATGCAAATGTAGTAGTTTGGGAGGCCACATGTCTTGTATCCATTTCCCATTGAAGTGTGCTCCCCAAGCCAAGTCCGAGGCATCCGTCGTTAGGATCTGACTCGCCTCTGGTCGGTTCACAGAGAGTCCCTTGTTTAGGTGACATTCCTGAGCCCACCACAAGAATTCCTTCTGGATGCAAGGTATAATCCGAATGACAGTGTCCAAACCATGGCAGTGTTGAGTCCACACACTTTTGAGATACCATTGTAGCTTCCTCATATGCAGTTTGGCATTGGGAAGTACTAGAATGCAAGATGCCATGAACCCCAAGGCTTGAAGGACTGTCCTTGTAGTCAGCCTGGACATTACTGATAACTGCTGGAAGTATAGATGAAGAGTTCTTTGTTTGTCCGGGGTCAGAAATGCCATCTGAGAAGCTGTATTCAGTCTCACACCCAGAAAGCACATGTCCTGAGAGGGCACTAGACTGGACTTTATTTCATTCACAGAATACCCTAGGCACCTTAAAACTGCCATTACATACTGGAGATGTTGTAGTAACTTGTCTTTGTTTTGAGCAAGAGTCAGGCAATCGTCCAGATAAGGATAAATTTGTATTCCTCTCTGTCTGAAGAAAGCAATTACAGGAGCCAGAACTTTTGTGAATACCCTGGGCACAGTAGATAAACCAAAGGGCAATGCAGAGAACGGATAATGAGAAGCACCAGCCCGAAATCTCAGGAATCTCCTGCAGCTGGGCCTGATAGGGATGTGAAGATAGGCCTCTGAGATCCAGGGTTACCATCCAGTGATCTTTGCCTAGCATAGGCAGAAGTTGTTGTAATGTTAACATCTTGAACTTTGGAATGTCTAGGTAGGTATTGAGAATGGACAAATCCAGAATTGGCCTCCAAGTGTTTCCTTTCTTTGGCACTAGGAATAGACGGGAATAAAATCCTGGGCCTACTTCTGACGGAGGGACCACCTGAATTGCCCCCATCTGCAAAAGCAAAGAAATTTGCTCCTGAGCCTCCAGCCTTTGCTGAGGAGGCACATCCGGCATGCCTTTGAAAGGAGGAAAAGTGTGAAAATAAAACTTGTAACCTTGATTTATTATATCCAACACCCATTTGTCCTGGGTGACCAAATGCCGGTTTTGTTTGAAAAGTCCCAATTTCCTCCTAGAGGAGCTGCCAGTAAAGAAGGGTCTGGCAGCGGAAGATACAGGTCATTGGGTCTGTTTACGAAAGGGCTGACCCCTGCCCTCACCAGAAGACTGTGCAGGAGAACTCCAAGTCCTAGGTCTGAAAGAACCCTGAGCGTGAGCCCTGCCTCTACCACGTCTAGACCTGCCCTTAGACTGATAATCCGAAGAAGGATAAGACCATCCTCTAGCAGGCCAATTCCTACTAAACTTAGGGGCTGCACCTGCATAAAATCCTTGACCGTCTGCATAGACTTAGCCTTATCTTCCATCTTTTTCAAAACTGATTCCACATGGGGACCAAAAAGTACTTCAGATTGAAGAGGAGCATCCAAAATCCGAGCCTTAACATGCTCTGACAAATTTTGATCCTTAAGCCAGGCATGTCTACGAATAACTGAACCTGTAGCAGCCACCCTGGATGAAGCCTGAAGAGCATCGAAACCACACTGCAAAGAATGTTTGCCAACTTGATCTGATGCATGAACCAACTCCTGGAGCTCCTTACACTCTATACCCTCAGATAAAGCATCCACCTTAGATTTCAATTGACCCAACAAAAAGTTCTGATACTTCAGCATATGAAATTGGCAATTCAAAGCCCTCATAGCTAACGTAGAGGAGGTGTACACTTTTTTCCCCCACCTATCTAACGCTCTAGAATCTTTATCCAAAGGAACTGGATTCTTAGCCACAGAAGCCCTAACACCCTTCGGGCCTTGAATAATAGTTTCCGGATCAGCTCTAGGACTTGTACAAATACTTATGTGCTTCTGGAACTCTGTAATATCTGTCTGGCTTAACAGGGGCAGGAGGCAAAGAATCAGGATTAAGGGAAGATTCAGAAAAAACATCCTGAACAACATCTAAGACAGGGGGAATAGCCAAGGGCCTATGTTGTGGCAGAAACAAAAATTCCCTAAGCCTTTTCCGAGAATCTGAAAAATCCTGACCTTCCCACTTGAAATGTTCCCTCATGGAATGTAAAGTCTCAGAAAAAGAAAAATCCTCTGGAGGAGAAGCAGAAGGACAGGAGTCCTCTGCATCCGAATCTGAATAGGAAGGGAAATCCTGAATTTCTTCAGCTGAGGAATCAGAGTAGTCTGAGGAATGATCCATTCCCTCTAAATCTGCCTCCACCCTAGGCCTCTTCTCTGGGGGGGGCATAGAACCCCTGATCAAAGTAATCAAGTCCTCTGCCATTTTCAACATATGCTTTTTAGGAACAGGGGCTGGAGAGCTAGAACTATGACCAGGGCCAACAAGACAAGGTTTGGCCTTAGCATGGCCTTTAGCCACTGAAGTAGAAGGCCTAATAACCTTTTGTAAAGATGGAACTACAGATACCCGAGAAGCACCCTCAGCCGGGCCTAACTCCTGAGAGGCCAACTCCTGCAAAAGTAAAGGTTCCCCCTGGGATTCAGCCGAACCCTCGGCAGGATCCACAGATTCAACCGGAGGCTCCGTAGAACCGGCGTCCGCAACGGACGACTCATCCGGTTTAGACCTCAAAAGATTTATCTTTACGCTTTTTAGCGGTAGCGGGCGTCGGAGGATCCGACGGCATGTTATAGTTGCACCGTTTACCGAAAACAAGCCTGGCACAGTCTAATCTTCGTTTAATGGTGCGCTTATTAAATCTAGCACAAAAGCGACACCCGACCACGTCGTGCTCAGGCCCCAAGCAAGGAATACAGAAAGAATGATAATCCCTATGAGGTATCTGTTTCCCACAAGAAATGCAATTATTAACTTTTTCTGACATCCGGATAACTGAGGCAAGAAAAGACAAAAATTTCCCCAACGGGGTACTTAGCCCAACTTGGTCTTCAGTCTGAAACTCGATAAATGAAAATTTCAGAACGCCGAACGGCACTTGCAAACGCTGCTTCGGACCACGCGGAAAGAAAGACTGAGGATATGGCGTCGGTCATGCGCTTAAGTACTACTACGTACTGACATCAGCTCTAGACGACAATGACCGACGCCAGCCTAGCTCTTGGGTATTCGGGCCGACAGAGGACAGCGGACTACCCCACAGGTTATGACTGCAGCAATGTGAGACGAAGAACATCCTCTAATTAAGGAGATAAGATCCTCTGCTAAGCTAAGAATCTGTGAGCCAGTAGAGGGTCTCTGAGAGGTAACCTTGGGAGGCAAAGCTTTAGAAAGTTTAGCAGCTTTAGCCCTAGAGAAAGCCTTAATGGACATGGATGCAGGAGGTCTGGCTGCACCACGTGCAGGAGTAGATTTGTCTAAAGGAATGGTGTCGGAAGGTTCCTGGACACCAGTTTTAGTAGGTAATTCAATAACCGACTCGGCCGGGCCTCAGGGCGAGGTAGTCGGTTGTGTTTCGTAATCAAGTACCGAGGACTCTGTTTCAGCGAAACAGAGACACTCATGTAGGCCTGACCGTGGTTTCAGCCGAAACCGCGGCCCACGTGTGTCGGTCCTTGTCGTTCCGTTTCTTAACTAAATGCGAAGGCGGAGTCTCCGACGGCATCTTGTAAGCAAAACTAGCCCCAAAGAATTCCTCTGCAAACTCCGACCGACGTCTAAGAGTTCGTCGGTTGAAGGAAGCACAGGCTGAACAGGCCGAGACATCGTGGTCTGGGCCTAGGCAGGGGAGGCAGTAAGAGTGGAAATCCTTATGAGGTATTTGTTTCCCACAAGTTAAACAATTATTAACTTTATCTGACATCGGCTGAGGCAAGAAAGAGTCCCCAACGGGGTACTTAGCTTTTTCGAAGTCTTCGTAGCTGAATCACAGGAGCTGGCTGACCGGGACTTGCGAACTGCTTCTGCTTCGGGCACCACGCGGCAAGAAAGACTGAGGAAAATGGCGTCGGCTGATGCTTTTATACCCCAGATGCTCTGACGTCGGGGAAAGTGCGACATCAGCCGAGGCCAGACCCAGACTTTGGAATCCGACCGAAGGGCTGCCTGAGGCAGGACAACCCATATGTGATGACTGCAGATGCATCCTTGAAGGACATCTGCACATGTCGGCGAATGTCTGACACGCTGTCTAGAGGAAGTTTTGCAGACAGATCTTTTGTATTTAATCTTGCGCCTATAAAGGTTATATAATGACAAGGTGACGATGCAGACTTTTCAAAATTTATTGAGATACCTAGCTCGGAGCAAGTCTGGATGGTATAGTCCCTGGCTCGCAGTAGCTGATGCCTGGTGGAAGCAGTAAGGAGCCAGTCGTCTAGATACGGAAACACCTGGAATCCTCGCCGTCTCAGGTGAGCCGTAACCACTGCCATGTATTTGGTGAAAACCCTGGGGGGCTGTGGTGAGACCAAAGGGCAGGGCTCTGAATTGATAGTGACTGGCTCCCAGCCGGAAGCGGAGAAACCTTCTGGAGTGCCTGTCCATTTTGATATGGTAGTACGCATCCTGAAGGTCTATGGAGCACATCCAATTGTCCTGACCCAAAAAGGGTAGAATGGACTGAAGCGTGACCATCTAGAACTTTTTCTTTGAACAGATTTGTTTAACCTGCTGAGATCCAAAATGGGTCTTCAGTCCCCTGTCTTTTTTGGTACCAAAAAGAACTTGGAGTAAATTCTGGATCCTTACTGATCTGCTGGATGGCCCATTTTTCTAGCAGTTTTGAAATTTCTGGCACTGCTTGTTCGCTTAGACCGGGTGGAACATCTGGAAGGGACTTGGTTGTTTGCACAGGGGTGTGGACAAAGGGGATTTTGTAACCCTCGGATATGACAGACTGTACCCATTTGTCTTGTGTGAGGAGTTGCCAGGTTTCTGGGTACAGTGACAATCTTCCCCCGACTGCCTCTGAAGGTGGACAGTCAGTCAAGCCCCTCAGGGGTGCTGAAAAGGATTGTCAGAGAAAGATTCTCTGCTACCCTGATTTTGCAGACCCCCTCTGCCTCTCGGGCGGCATCTATTATTGTTCCCTCCCCTGCCCCTGGAGGAAAACTCACCACGTGTGTCAGGCACAACTCCCTGGGGTTTCCAAAACCACATTTTCCCACTCTTCTGACCTTTAGGGTATGGTCTAGAGGGAGTAGAAAAAC